>NC_045970.1:49944307-50115101 GCF_010909765.2 Amblyraja radiata | reverse complement strand
AGCAAATTTGCCAGATGACACAAAGTTGGGTGGGCCTGTGTGATCTGTGAGGAGGATGCTATGAGAATGCACCCAAGGGTGTGACTTGGACAGAGTCTGAGGAATTTCTCTGCCTCAGAGGGCGGTGGAGGCAGGTTCTCTGGATGCTTCAAGAGAGAGCTTAGATAGGGCTCTTAAAAAAAGCGCAGTCAGGGGATATGGGGAGAAGGCAGGAACGGGGTACAGGTTGGGGATGATCAGCCATGATCACATTCGAAGGGCCGAATGGCCTACTCCCGCACCTATTGTCTATTGTCTATTGTCTATAACCCCCCCTCGCACCAATCAGCGTTCAGGGAAGGCCTCACATGTCCCCGTGAACGCAACGCACGCCCGAAAGAGGGGCAGGTGGTCGACAGGCAGAACCCTCGACTGTCCATTGCTGGGACCTGTGAGTGGCAGCATCTTGGTCGGCGGCCATCTTCGGCAGGCCCAGCGGCAAACCAACAGGGAGGTCCCCCTTTCACCCACCACTGAACAACCGACCAAACCTCCCTATTCTGTTCCGGGCAACCTAAGATCAGGAGCGTGGGGCTGAAATGCAGCTAAAACTTGAGGAGCTTTTTTTGCCTTGTGCTATTCCGTCAGCACAGGCACAGGAATCGCTATCAAAATATGGAGGGGACCGGGGGACACAATTTTTTGGCGGCCACGTGCGCATGTGCACACTCACACACACGCGCGAGGCTCAATCAAGTGCTAAATGCAGCTCAATTCTGCCTGTCTCGCCGGATTAACCTGCAGCCCTGCCTGGACTGACAGGACACCAGCGCTGCTTCTCCGTGCTGGCTGTAAACCTGGCCGATATTTCCCGCAAGTCCAGGCAGGGCTGTAGGTTAACCTGGTGGGACAGGCAGAGTTGCGCTGGGTTTAGCGCTGCTTCTCTGCGCTGGCTGTGAGCCTGGGGCCACCACGCCCATCTGACTCCCAACGTCTCTGGCCACCCCCGGGCTTGGGGGGGCATTCAGGTGGGGACGGGCAGCACAGGTGAGCCGGGATCGATCCTGGCTGCGGATGAGGCACAGGTCGGTGCCAAGAGTGTTTTGGCACGTCTCCCTCCTCCAATCACCGCACCCTATCCTCAGTCCCATCCCCATTGCCTGCTGACCGACGCCTCTCTCGTCCAATCGGCGCCCTCGATCAGCAGTCCCACCCCCACTGTCTCGCGGAAAGCAGAGATTTCTCCGGATTTTAAAATCCGGATTACAAAAGATGGGGGGGATCGTCCCCCGTCTCCCAAAATAGGGGGGGGGGGGACATGTCCCCCCTGGCCCCCCGGGATTTCTGCCCCCGAGTCAGCAGAATGACTATACATGATTACAATCAAGCTGTCCACAGTACACAGATCCAGGATAAAGGGAGTAACGTTTAGTCCAAGGTAAAGTCCGATAAAAGATAGGGATGTACTGTACAAAAGGGACAGATTGCATCTTAACAGGTGTGGGACCAGCATTCTGGCAGGCAGGTTTGCCACTGCTACACGAGTGGTTTTAAACTGAATAAGGGGGGTAGGGTGTCGAATAGGATAGTTCAGGATGGAGTTAAAGGGAAAGGGTTTCTTAAATGTGTGAGCGTAGAGACAGAGAGGTGTAAAATGAGGGTAGAAGCAATAGATAGCAAGGTGAAAATAAAAAGTGGCAGGCAGACAAATCCAGAGAAAAAATCAAAAAGGGCCACTTTTCAACATAATTGTATAAGGGGTAAGAGTGTTGTAAAAACAAGCCTGAAGGCTTTGTGTCTCAATGCAAGGAGCATCGTAATAAGGTGTGGATGAGTTGAATGTGCAGATAGCTATAATGACTATGATATAGTTGGGGTCATGGAGACATGGCTCCAGGGTGACCAAGGCTGGGAGCTGAACATCCAGGGATATTCAATATTCAGGAGGGATAGACAGAAAGGGAAAGGAGGTGGGGTAGCGTTGCTGGTTAGAGAGCAGATTAACGCAATAGAAAGGAAGGACATTAGCTTAGAGGATGTGGAATCGATATGGGTAGAGCTGCGAAACACTAAGGGTCAGAAAACGCTAGTGGGAGTTGTGTACAGGCCACCTAACAGTAGTAGTGGAGTTGGGGATGGCATCAAACAGGAAATTAGAAATGCGTGCAACAAAGGTAAAACAGTTATAATGGGTGACTTCAATCTACATATAGATTGGGTGAATCAAATTGGCAGGGTGCTGAGGAAGAGGATTTCTTGGAATGTATGCGGGATAGTTTTCTAAACCAACATGTAGAGGAACCAACGAGAGAGCAGGCTATTCTAGACTGGGTATTGAGTAATGAGGAAGGGTTAGTTAGCAGTCTTGTTGTGCGTGGCCCCTTGGGCAAGAGGACCATAATATGGTTGAGTTCTTCATTAGGATGGAGAGTGACATGTTAATTCAGAAACAAGGGTTCTGAACTTAAAGAAAGGTAACTTTGAGGGTATGAGACGTGAATTGGCCAAGATAGACTGGCAATTGATTCTTAAAGGGTTGACGGTGGATATGCAATGGAAAGCATTTAAAGACTGCATGGATGAACTACAACAATTGTTCATCCCAGTTTGGCAAAATATAAATCAGGGAAAGTAGTGCATCCGTGGATAACAAGGGAAATCAGGGATAGTATCAAAACAAAAGATGAAGCGTACAAATTAGCCAGAAAAAGCAGCCTACCAGAGGACTGGGAGAAATTCAGAGTCCAGCAGAGGAGGACAAATGGCTTAATTAGGAAAGGGAAAATAGATTATGAAAGAAAACTGGCAGGGAACATAAAAACTGACTGCAAAAGCTTTTATAGATATGTGAAGAGAAAAAGATTAGTTAAAACAAATGTAGGTCCCTTGCAGTCAGAAACAGGTGAATTGATCATGGGGAACAAGGACATGGCAGACCAATTGAATAACTACTTTGGTTCTGTCTTCACTAAGGAAGACATAAATAATCTGCCGGAAATAGCAGGGGACCGGGGGTCAAATGAGATGGAGGAACTGAATGAAATCCAGGTGGTGTTAGGTAAATTGAATGGATTAAAGGCCGATAAATCCCCGGGGCCAGATAGGCTGCATCCCAGAGTACTTACGGAAGTAGCCCCAGAAATAGTGGATGCATTATTGATAATTTTTCAAAACTCTTTAGATTCTGGAGTAGTTCCTGAGGATTGGAGGGTAGCTAATGTAACCCCACTTTTTTAAAAAGGGAGGGAGCGAGAAAACGGGGAATTACAGACCAGTTAGTCTAACGTCGGTAGTGGGGAAACTGCTAGAATCAGTTATTAAAGATGGGATAGCAGCACATTTGGAAAGTGGTGATATCATTGGACAGTCAGCATGGATTTATGAAAGGTAAATCATGTCTGACGAATCTTATAGAATGTTTCGAGGATGTAACTAGTAGAGTGGATAAGGGAGAACCAGTGGATGTGTTATATCTGGACTTTCAGAAGGCTTTCGACAAGGTCCCACATAAGAGATTAGTATACAAACTTAAAGCACACGGTATTGGGGGTTCAGTATAGATGTGGATAGAGAACTGGCTGGCAGACAGGAAGCAAAGAGTAGGAGTAAACGGGTCCTTTTCACAATGGCAGGCAGTGACTAGTGGGGTACCGCAAGGCTCAGTGCTGCGACCCCAGCTATTTAGATTAGATTAGATTAGATTAGATTCGGTTTATTGTCATTCAGACCTTTCGGTCTGAACGAAATTTTGTTTCCCTGCAGTCATACATATAATTTAAAAAATGGCAAAAACACACAATCAACACAAATTTAACATCCACCACAGTGAGTTCACCAAACACCTCCTCACTGTGGTGGAAGGCAAAAATCTTAAAGTCTCTGTCTCTTCCCTCTTTGTTCTCCCTCTGCGCCGAGGCGACGGTTCAAACTCCGCTGCTGTTGCTGCCTCCGCCACAACTCCAGGGCCGAGTCGGGTCCCCGCCGCCGCCGCTGCCCGCTGCCCGCCGCCACAGCTTCGGTGCCGAGTCAGGTCTCCAGCTGCCTGCCGCTGCCGCCGCCACAGCTCCAGGGCCGAGCACGGGTCCCCGCCGCGCCGATGCGCCGCCACAGTTGGTGCGAGCCGGGTCTCCGCTGCTTCCGCCGCCCCGCTCACAAACTCCAGGGCCGGCCGGGGCTACGCCGCGCCCCGCCGCCGCACAGCCCCGGTTGCCGAGCCGGGTCTCCTCCGCCCGCCCTGCCGCTTCCGCCGCCACAAATTCGGTGCGATGTAAGTCTCCGCCGCCGCCGCTTGCGCCGCCACAGCTAACAGGGCCGAGCCGGGTCCACGCTGCCGACGCTGCCGCCGCCACAGCTTCGGTGCCAGAGGTCAGGGTCTCGCTGCCGCTGAGAACAGCTTCGGTGCCGCCAGCTCCGCCATTAGGCCTCAGCGCAGCCGGAGACGGGGAATACGACCGAAGAAAAAGTCGCATCCCCCCGAAGGAGAACCTATATTTACGATATATATTAATGATTTGGACGAGGGAATTGAATGCAACATCTCCAAGTTTGCGGATGACACGAAGCTGGGGGGCAGTGTTAGCTGTGTGGAGGATGCTAGGAGGCTGCAAGGTGACTTGGATAGGCTGGGTGAGTGGGCAAATGCATGGCAGATGCAGTATAATGTGGATAAATGTGAGGTTATCCACTTTGGTGGCAAAAACAGGAAAATAGACTATAATCTGAATGGTGGCCGATTAGGAAAGGGGGAGATGGAACGAGACCTGGGTGTCATGGTACACCAGTCATTAAAAGTAGGCATGCAGGTGCAGCAGGCAGTGAAGAAAGCGAATGGTATGTTAGCATTCCAAGCAAAAGGATTTGAGTATAGGAGCAGGGAGGTTCTACTGCAGTTGTACGGGGTCTTGGGGAGACCACACCTGGAGTATTGCGTACAGTTTTGGTCTCCTAATCTGAGGAAAGACATTCTTGCCATAGAGGGAATACAGAGAAGGTTCACCAGACTGATTCCTGGAATGTCAGGACTTTCATATGAAGAAAGACTGGATAGACTCGGTTTCTACTCACTAGAATTTAGAAGATTGAGGGGGGATCTTATAGAAACTTACAAAATTCTTAAGGGGTTGGACAGGCTAGATGCAGGAAGATTGTTCCCGATGTTGGGGAAGTCCAGAACTAGGGGTCACAGTTTAATGATAAGGGGGAAATCTTTTAGGACCGAGATGAGAAAAACATCACAAAAAGTGGTGAATCTCTGGAATTTTCTGCCACAGAAGGTAGTTGAGGCCAGTTCATTGGTTATATTTAAGAGGGAGTTAGATGTGGCCCTTGTGGCTAAACGGATCAGGGGGTATCGAGGGAAGGCAGGTACAGGATACTGAGTTGGATGATCAGCCATGATCTTATTGAATGGGGGTGCAGGCTCGAAGGGCCGAATGGCCTACTCCTGCACCTATTTTCTATGTTTCTATGTTTCTATAGACCAATGAGGTAGCTGGGAGGTCAGGACCGCTCTATAGTTGGTGATAGGATGGTTCAGTTGCCTGATAACAGCTTGGAAGAAACTGTCCCTGAATCTGGAGGTGTGCGTTTTCACACTTCTGTGCCTCTTGCCTGTTGAGTGAGGGTAGGAAAGGGAATGACCAGGGTGCGACTCATCCTTGATTATGCCTGACCCACTGAGCTACTCCAGCTTTTTGTGTGTTGTCCCATTGATCACCTTGTGCTCTCTTGCAGCGACTCACTGAGGGAGTCCTTGTTGGTGAAGCTCGGCCAGCTTCAGTGCCACTTCACGTGGGGCCCACAGATGGACGACAGTGACCTGGACGACGTGAAGCAGAGGTTGCAGGATTCGATTATCATCGGCGGGAAGCACCAAGGCGTGCCGCACAACCACTTGGCTTACATCAACTACCTGCAGGGCAACTGCGAAGAAGCTCTCCGTGACTTAGAGGAGGCGGAGAGACGTCTGAGGGAGATCCACGGGGATGGATTTGAGAGGAGGAGCATCGTCACCCATTGCAACCGGGCCTGGTTGCATTACCACCTGGGGCAACTCAACGAGGCCCAGTCCTACCTCGACACGCTGGAGGTGATCTGTGGCCCCCTCACACAGGGCCCGCACGTCATGGCAATGGTGCCCCAGGTGTGGGGGGAGAAGGGGTGGTCTTTGCTGAGCTCCCACTCTCAGTGCTACGAGGAGGCGAAGGAATGTTTCACCAGGGCTCTGGAGGAAGATCCCGACAACACGGAGTGGAACATGAGCTACGCCACCGCTCTGTACCGTCTGGAATTGTTTTCCGGGATCCTGAAAAACCCCGAAGTGAGTCAGTCGGTGAGACAGCTGAGACGGGTGCTGGAGCTCGATCCGGGTGAATCTGTGGCCAGGGTGATGCTGGCCCTCAGGCTCCAAGAGTTCCAGCAAAAGGCAGAAGCGAATGAATTGGTTGATGAAGCGTTGCGGACAAGCCCAGATTCTCCATTTATGCTCCACTATGCAGCAAAGTTTTACAGAATACAGCACGATGCTGATAAAGCGATAGAGCTGTTGAAGAAAGCCTTAGAATTCACTCCGCGCTCTTCCTTCTTGCACCATCAAATAGGTATCTGTTACAGGGAAAAGCTAATGGCTCTGCGTAAAAATCAAGGCATTGGAGGCCCTGGCGTGGAGGCTGAGTTGATCGGCCATTGCAAGCACCATTTTGGAACGGCATTTGAACTGAAGCCATCGTTTATTCTTGCACAGCTGGATTTTGCTGGGATCTGCTTAATGAATGGTGAATCAGACAGGGCGGTGAAGATATACAACGACCTCCGGAGTTTAGAGGATGTTACTCCAGATAATAAGCAGGCAATAGAGTTACAGCTTGGATTATATGAACTGTATCACACCAATTCTGAATCAAACGCCATCCACCATTTTATGGAAGGCCTTAAAATCCAGCGCGGCACGAAACAATGGAAAATTTGTTACACTAAGTTGGAGCAGATTGCAAGAAGGCAAATTAACAGGAACCCGGACAACAGCAGAGCCTGGGGTATCCTGGGGTTTCTTCACCGAGAAGCCGGGGAGAATTCTGAAGCTGTTGAATGCTATGAAAAGGCCTTGCGGTGGGATCGTGGCAACGAAGAATATCTCAGCGCTCTTCGTGAATTGCGCCCTTCTACTTAGGCTGGAGATACCAGGACCAGGAGGTAAGGGCGAGAAAGGTCCTTCCTCAACCATTCCTCACTAGAACATAGAACGTAACACAGTACAGCGCAGGAACAGGCCCTTCAGCCCACGGTGTCTGTGCAGAACACGATGCCAAGACCAAATCCTATTCCCTGTATATCCATCGGCCCATCTAAAAGTCTGTCAAATGCCACAATCGTGCCTCAACCACCACTCACGGTAGCAAGTTCCGGGCGCACACAGCCCTCTGTGTAAAAAAAACATGCCCCGCACATCTCCTGTAGCTAATACCCTCTAGTCCAGGAACCTCCTCTGCACCTTTTCCAAAGCCTCCACATCCTTACAGCAATGGGGCGCCCTTAACTACATGTGATACTCCAAATGATCTCCAAATTACCAAAGTCCAATAAAGCTGCATCGTGACTCTATGACATACTCAATACATGGACCTATGAAGGCAAGCATAGTATACGGTGACGGACACAAAAAACTGGAGTAATTCAGCGGGTCAGGCAGCATCTCTAGAGAAAAGGAATAGGTGACATTTCAGGTCCAAGACCCTTCTTCAGACCCCAAACGTCACCTATTCCTTCTCTCCAGAGATGCTGCCTGATCCGCTGAGTCACCCCAGCTTTTTGTGTCTATCCTCGGTGTAAACCAGCATCTGCACTTTCCTTCCTCATCTTACCGTACGCCTTCTTCACCACTCGATCTACTTGTGCGGCCACTTTCAGGGCGTTGTGGAGTTGGATGCCATGGTTATTACAGAGTCTGACCAAGCTTGTGTGCGGTGCCTTAATGGAGACACTTGAATTGACATTTTGTTGATGATCTTCTGCAGGTTTGGTGCCCGTTTCTCTGACTGATCTACAGTGATCCCATCTCTCAGCAAACCTTCACATTCAACCAGAGGTGGATCAGAGCTGCGTTGTGGAAGATGTGACGCCATTTCACGTGCGTCCGATGCGATGGTCAGAATAGAGGCACCAGCAGTGATTTCCCAGCCCGTTACTCAATGGTCACAAGTTCACCTGGACGTTAATTGTTTGTCCACTAAATTCTGGGGCAAAAGGATAAGGATTAAGTTTATTGTTGTCACGTGTACTAAGATACACTGAAAAGCTTTGTTTTGCTTGCTATCCAAACAGACCAGAGAATACTGTACATAAGTACAGCCGTTAAACTCAAGTACAATAGATAGAGCAAAGGGGAGATTAGTTCAGTTTAGTTTATTGTCACGTGTACCGAGGTGCATTGAAAAGCTTTTGTTGCGTGCTAACCAGTCAGCGGAAAGACAATACATGATTACAATCGAGGCGTCCACAGTGTAAGAAATGTTGCTGCAGGACTAGAGATTGTAATATGTGATTGTAGATCTGCTTCTGTGGTTAGCACGCAAATAATCGCCTGGGTTCGACACCATCTTTCTACACAAAGTGTAAAATACAGAGTGCAAAACTATAAAAGATGGGGTGAGAACTAATTGTTGTGTAAGAAGCACCATAGATGAGGTGCCATTTGATTTAGTTTGCAGGATACACTCCTGCATTTAAGAGTTCCAACATATGCAACATGTTATTTTAATTTTTGTTTAATGCTTTATGACCATTTGGGCACCTTTTTCTGGTCAATATTTTTAGTTTAGTTTAGCGATACAGAGCAGAAACAGGTCCTTCGGCCGACCGAGTCTTTAGGGTGTGGGAGGAGACCAGTGCACCCGGAGAAAACCCACGCTGTTGCGGGGAGAACATGCCCCTGTCCCACTTAGGAAACCTGAACATAAACCTCTGGAGACTTTGCACCCCACCCAAGGTTTCCGTGCGGTTCCCGGAGGTTTTTGTCAGTCTCCCGATCTGCTCCCACTACCTGCAACCTCCGGCAACCACCAGCAACCTGCGGGAACCGCACGGAAACATTGGGTGGGGCGCAAAGTCTCCAGAGGTTTCCGTTCAGGTTTCCTAAGTGGGACAGGGGCATAACTCCTTCCAGACAGCACCAGTAATCGGGATCTAACCCGGGTCTCTGGCACTGTAAGTCAGTAACTCTACCGCTGCGCCACCATTTCTGATCAATATTGTACAACATGCTGTAATATCAGAGCTAAAGCATTAAAATAATAAATAAAGCAGTAATAAAATGCAACAACTTTGGTGCATCATTCAGCATCAATGCTGGAGGCTAAGTCGTATTCTTGGACCACTCTACGGTGGAAAGTGTCAGCTCAAAAACTTTCAAGTCTAAAGTCTAAAACCTGCACTCCAGCCTTTAACGCTGATAATAATGTTTACCCTACTTCAGTGGTATTTTCACGTGTTGCAGTGATATTAGATTTTTGCATACATGAGGTGCAGTGAGATTCTAATTTTGCATACAGCCCAGCAAAGTATTACTATATTTAAGTACAAAGTGTACAGAAATAGTCCACTGAGACCATACACCAGAGTTCGCCAGGTTTTGGCTCCATTTTCAAAGTCCTAGTAGCTTTCTGTGCAGTGGAGAGTGGGAGGGAGACACAGGGAGATTAGTGGGAGTCTGAGGCACAGGAGAGGGGGAAGGGGGGAAGAAAGTGGTGGAGGTTGCGTGGGGGTGGGGGAGGATTCATAGAGTTACCTAAAGTTGGACAAGTCATTGTTTGTACCATTACTTTTGTAAGTTACCCAAGTGGAATATGAGGTGCTCTTCCTCCAGTTTGCTTGTGCTCTCACTGTGGCAATGGGGGAGGCCCAGGGCAGAAAGGTCAGTGTGGGAATGTGGAGGGGAGTTAAATCAATTAGTAACCAGAGATCCAGTAGGCCTTGGCAGACCAAGCGTACGTTTAGTTTAGTTCAGTTTAGAGATACAACACCGAAACAGGCCCTTCGGCCCACCGAGCCCACGCGGACAAGCGATCCCAGCGCACTAACACTATCCTGCACACATATTAGGGACAATTTACATTTTTACTGAAGCCAATTAACCTACAACCTGTACGTCTTTGGAGTGTGGGAGGAAACTGGAGCAACCGGAGAAAACCCACACAGGTCACGGGGAGAACGTACAAACTCCGTACAGAGAGCACCCGTGGTCAGGATCGAACCCGGGTCTCTGGCGCTGTGAGGCAGCAACTCTACCGCTGCGCCACCGTGCCGCTTCAGCAAAAAACATAGATCAGACTTGATGGAATGGCGGAGACTTGATGGGCCGAATGGACTAATTCTGCTCCTAGAACTTATGTAGATGGTCACCGAGTCTACGCTTGGTCTCGCCGATGCACAGGAGCCCACAGTGGGAACTCCAGATGCAATAGGTTTCCCACACGACAGACATACAGGTTTGTAGGTTAATTGGCTTTGGTAAAATTGTAAATTGACCCTAGTGTGTGTTGGATAGTGCTGGTGTACGGGGATGCTGGTCGTCACGGACTCGGTGGGCCGAAGAGCCTGTTTCTGCACTGTATCTCCAAAGTCATGGGCAACAGCGGTCCAGTGAGCAGCTTGAGGAAGGAGAGGCTAGAGAAGAGTATTTAGGTTAAAAAAGGAGGCATGAAATTTCCTTGGAAGGAAAAATTAGTTAGAAGCCAATGATGTTCCATGAGATTACTAGGAGCATGAGGGTGACCAGGGGAGTCATCTCTGGTTGGAAGCAGGGGGTGAGGATGGGGCCTTAGGTCTAGAGACACAGCCTGGAAACAGGCCCTTCGGCCCATCGATACCATGGAGACCACCGATCGTTCGATGTCATCCCACTTTCACATTATCTACACATTTGGGGAATTTACAGAAGCCAATTTAACCTACAAACCTGCTCGTTGTTGGAATGTGAGATGAACCCGGAGGAAAGCCATGCGGTCACAGGGAGAACATGCAAACTCCACACGGACAGCCCCCAGAGTCAGGGTTGAACCCAGGCCTCTGGTGCTGTAAGGCAGCAGCTCCACCCGCTGTGCCACCGTGCCGCCCGAGAGAGGAATCTGCACCCTAAGTATTTCCCTTTTCCACCTCCTCATCTCCTCCCACCTTCGAAACGCTCCTTCGTTTAGCAGTATTGCTAAATTGAGGGAGTGCAGCGTAGGTTCACCAGGTTAATTCCCAAGATGGCGGGACGGACATCTGATGAAAGAACAGGTCGACTGGGCTTAAATTCACTGGAATTTAGAAGGATGAGAGGGTATCTTATAGAAACATATAAGATTCTTAAGAGATTGGACAGGCTAGATGGAGGAAAAATGTTTGATCGATGTTCAGGGAGTCTAGAACCAGAGGTCACAGTTTAAGAATAATAGACCTTCAGCCCAGAGACGTTAGGTTAGATGAACTAGGTACCAATGTCTGACTATGGGAGTGTGTAGGGGGTCACCTGAAATGAACGGAAATGGGAGTCTGCCGGGCACCACCCGCTGCGTGTAGACCTGGGGGACCCCCCAAGGGGCCAGAAAATAGGTGTTAAATAGATGTGAGGTACCACTGAAATCCACTACCATGGTGTGCTTACTGCCACGCCTATACTAACAACACAAACAGCAGAAATTTATCCCGCTGCAAAAGGCCCGCCAGACCCCCCACAAAGGGCTTTAAAAAATGGGGCTAGCAGATAGTCGAGCAAGGTACCACTCACAATTAATGCCAAATGAACAAGTTGAGTTCATAGAGTACAAAATGGGTTACGCCAGACAAATAGTCCGCTGCACTACAGGTACCAGACACCCCAAAAATAGACACCCTAGACCCTGCTGTCCAACTAGGCTAGCCTAGATATTATGGGTACCAGTTAAAACCAAGTTTAAATGATCTATCACACCTTGGGGGATATAAAATGACATATGACAGAACAATTATCCGTTGCCTTGGGTCTACCAGACCCCTTAAATGGACCCTTGGGCCCATCCAGTCTAGCCTAGATATTAAAGGTACCGGCTAAAATCAGGTTTAGAAGATCAATCACAGCCTAGGAAATACAAAATCACCCATGCCAGAATAATAATCCATTGCCTTGGTTTTACCAGACTCCCCAAATAGTCCCTTAATTGCCCAAATGGGGGGGGGGTCTATAAGATACCCCCTCATCCTTCTAAACTCCAGCGATAACAAGCCTAGTCTTTTCAATCTTTCCTCATATGACAGTCCCGCCATCCCAGGGATCAATCTCGTGAACCTACGCTGCACTGCCTCAATCACAAGGATGTCGTTCCTCAAATTAGGAGACCAAAACTGTACACAATCCTCCAGATGTGGTCTCACATGAGCCCTCTACAACTGCAGAAGAACCTCTTTACTCCTATACTGAAATCCTCTTGTTATGAAGGCCAACATTCCATTAGCTTTCTACATTGCCTGCTGTACCTGCAAGCCAACTTTCAGTGACCGGTGTACAAGGACGCCCAGGTCTCGCTGCACCTCCCCCTTACCTAACCTAACCCCATTGAGATAATAATTGGTAACGGCCCTGCTGTTCCTTTGGATCGATCAGCGACGTGGAGAGGGGGGATGTGTTACATGGGCAACGCCATATGACATCGCCCAGGCTTGCATCCGACCACACATCACGTGAATCACCCATGGTCAGTCATGACCAAGGGGAGCCTACTGCTATCTTCTTGATCTGTGATATAAGGTAAGTTAATATTGCAAATGTTCCAAAAGTCATACTTACAATTTTAAACACGAGACTGAATGTAATGAATCTAAAGTACAGAACAAGTAGCTTCAAATTATTTGCTGACCATGCCGCAGATGAAACATCCTAGAATGGCACAAATTGAGCCTGACAATAAACAACATTATTGAGTTTAATATTTTAAGCATACACTCACTGCATCACGACTGATATTGCAATTATGTCCATACTATAGGATGTCTGATACGGCTTTCCGTAGTTTTTCTTAAAGACGGGAGATGACTCTGCAAAGCTTATCAAATTAATGTCCATCCCTATTTAAGATAAATCACCATCAAATAACATAATATTTCACCTTAAATTGTACTTAGACCTGTTGTATTATTGATAGTTTATGTTGTATTATTGATAGTTTATTCAATTTTTCTAATTTCTTTCTTTCTTTCTTTTTTTCTATCTATAAATATAAATAAATAATTAGAGGCAATGTTAATAGGTAACTGATAAAGGAGGATCCTCAGCTACTTTGGTAACTGGGTACCTGGAAACCTGGATACTTAATATGTAACCGCTAAACAAAGTCTGTACCGGTTTGGATTATGTTATGCAAATGCCTCTAATAAAAATGTATTAAAAAAAAATTGTGCTTAGACCTAAATAGCAATGTTTATTGCACAAATACCACAGGGTTTTTATATGCACTTGCTGATACTTGATCCTAACCACGTGTCAGTCATTGTACCTCTCTCAGGTCATGTGCTCTGGGCTTGGCATTGCCCCATGGCATTGGTTTTAATGTAAATTATCAACTGGACACTATAACTGAATCATGCATGATATCCCTGCATTATAACAGCAAACTATAATTTTGTAGCAAAGCAAAACAACTTACCTCAAACAGACGTAAACAGTGATTCTTTACTGCAAAAACTTCCTTCCATGTTTGGCTGCAGCTAAGGAGAGTTTGTCAACGCATTCAGCCAAATGGCCAAATATATAGAAAGCCAAACAGGACACTCTAACAGTTTATACTGACTATTAGCCTCTTGTCCCTCTTTTCTCATTGAAATGGGTTGTTGTAGAAATGGTCGATAAAGTGGTTAATTTTTTGACATGAGTCACTTTGTGTTCACTAGCCGAAGGTTGTGGTTGATCAGATAAACCTGGTTGAGCTCATATTTTTAATACCTAGACTAGACTAGACTAGCCTATTTGAGCCCAAGGACTTATTAGGGAGGAGTCTGGTAAGGCCAAGGCAATGGGTTATTATTCTGACATGGGTCATTTTGTATTTCCGAGGCTGTGATTGATCATATCAACCTGATTTTAGCCGGTACCTTTAATATCTAGGCTAACCTAGATTGGCCCAAAGGCCCATTTAGGGAGTGTGATAGGCCCAATGCAGCAGATAATTGTTCTGTCATAGGTCCATTTATATTCCCCAAGGTGTGGTAGATCATTTAAACTTTGTTTTAACTGGTACCCACAATATCTAGGCTAGCCTAGTTGGACAGCAGGGTCTCGGGTGTCCATGTTTGGGGTGTCTGGTACCTGTAGTGCAGCGGACTATTTGTCTGGCGTAAACCATTTTGTACTCTATGAACTCAACTTGTTCATTCAGCATTATTTGTGAGTGGTACCTTGCTCGTCTATATGCTAGCCCATTTCTTAAGCCCTGTGTGGGGGGTCTGGCGGGCCTTTTGCAGCGGGAAAAATGTCTGCCATTAGTGTTGCTGATATAGGCGTGGCAGTGAGCACACCATGGTAGTGGATTTAAGTGGTTCCTCACTCATCTATTTAGCATCCATTTTTTGGCCCCCTGGGGGGTCCCCCAGGTCAACACTCAGCGGGTGGTACCCGGCAGACACCCATTTCCGTTCATTTCAGGTGACCCCCTACACACTCCCACGGTCAGACATTGGTACCTAGATCGTCTAACCTAATGTCTCTGGGCTGAAGGTCTATAAGGGGTAGGCCTTTTAGGACTGAGTTGAGGAAAAAACCTTTCACCCAGAGAGTTGTGAATCTGTGGAATTCTCTGCCACAGAAGGCAGTGGAGGCCAATTCACTGGATGTTTTCAAGAGAGAGTTTATCTCTTAGGGCTAACGGAATTAAGGAATATGGGGAGCAAGCAGTAATGATTTTAGATGATCAGCCGTGATCATATTGAATGGCGGTGCTGGCTCGAATGGCTGAATGACCTACTCCGGCAACGATTTTCTATGTTTCTAGTAAAGCTGCTCCTTTGGTCTTCGTTGATCAAGGGGAGGTGTGAGCAGGGAAGACCGTGAACTAAATTGGGAAGAGCTACAAGAAAATTGCAGCTTTGCAACAGGAGACGGAGTGCACGGAACAGAGGCGGCCCACAGCGGCACAGAGCGGTGGAGCAGCGGTGGAGGACTCCTACACCTTCCCTTGGCCAGGCCCACCCTGCAACGTCGCCAGGACAACGGGCCTTCATGACCAGCTGCACCTAAAGCAACTTGGACTTTGTAAACGGTGCCAAAACCACTTGTTTATGGTCTGGGTGGACTATTTCTATACACTTTGCACTTGAGTGAGCGGCCTTGTGAGGGAAGTGCCCTGTGAGAAAAGTGAGAGTCTTTGGCTCGAGAGTCTTCGGCGAAGAGGCTGAGGAGAGGAGACCACGCAATACGCTTGAGAGGTAGAGACGAAAGAAGGTGATGTCAGGCAAGCTGATTCAGTGCGATGCTTGCAGTATGTGGGAGGTCAAGGACACCGCTGGTGCCTCTGGCTGCTACAAATGCGAGAAGTGCATCCAGGTAGAGCTCCTGAAGGACCGTGTTGGGGAACTGGAGAAGGAAGTGGATGACCTCCGGTTCGTCCGAGAAACGGAGTCGTTCCTCGACAAGTCCAACAGTAAGATTGTTACACCTAAGGTACTGGAAGAGAGAAGGTGGGAGACAGTGAGAACAGGAGGGAAGCATGGAATGCCAACGTCCCCGGGTGTTGTACCTCTTGTGAACAGGTTCACCCACTTAGAAGCTGTCGGGACAGAAGACGTGTTTACACTGAGCGGCGGACTGGCTTGCGATGCGAATAGGGCTGTTGAGCCAAAACCAAAAAGGCCTAAGGCAGGCAACGCCATTGTAGTGGGAGACTCCATTGTGAGAGGTACGGACAGGGGTTTCTGCGGCAACAGACGGGATGCGAGGATGGTGTGCTGCCTTCCTGGTGCCAGGATCCAGGATGTCACGGACAGAGTGCAGAAAATACTCAAGGGCGAAGGTGAACATCCGGAAGTGGTAGTGCATGTCGGCACAAACGATGTGGGAAAGAAGGGGATGAATATTCTGCAGCGTGACTTTATAAAGCTCGGAAAAATGCTGAAAAGCAGGACCTCCAGGGTTGTTATCACCGGTTTGCTTCCAGTTCCTCGTGCTGGCGAGAGCAGGAACAGGGAGATACGGGACCTGAACGTGTGGCTGAGGAACTGGTGCACGGGGCAGGGATTTAGATTCTTAGATCACTGGGATCTGTTTTGGGGTAAGGGGGAACTGTACAAAAGGGACGGATTGCATCTTAACAGGTGTGGGACCAGCATTCTGGCAGGCAGGTTTGCCACTGCTACACGGGTGGTTTTAAACTGAATAAGGGGGGTGGGGTGTCGAATGGGATAGTGGAGGATGGAGTTAAAGGGAAAGGGTTTCTTAAATGTGTGAGCGTAGAGACAGAGGGGGTGTAAAATGAGGGTAGAAGCAATAGGTAGCAAGGTGAAAAGTAAAAGTGGCAGGCCGGCAAATCCAGGGCAAAAATCAAAAAGGGCCACTTTTCAGCATAATAGTATAAGGGGTAAGAGTGTTGTAAAAACAAGCCTGAAGGCTTGGTGTCTCAATGCAAGGAGCATTCGTAATAAGGTGGATGAGTTGAAATTGCAGATAGCTATTAATGACTATGATATAGTTATAATGGGTGACTTCAATCTACATATAGATTGGGTGAATCAAATTGGCAAGGGTGCTGAGGAAGAGTATTTCTTGGAATGTATGCGGGATAGTTTTCTAAACCAACATGTAGAGGAACCAACGAGAGAGCAGGCTATTCTAGACTGGGTATTGAGTAATGAGGAAGGGTTAGTTAGCAGTCTTGTTGTGCGTGGCCCCTTGGGCAAGAGTGACCATAATATGGTTGAGTTCTTCATTAGGATGGAGAGTGACATCGTTAATTCAGAAACAAGGGTCCTGAACTTAAAGAAAGGTAACTTTGAGGGTATGAGACGTGAATTGGCCAAGATAGACTGGCAATTGATTCTTAATGGGTTGACGGTGGATATGCAATGGAAGGCATTTAAAGACTGCATGGATGAACTACAATAATTGTTCATCCCAGTTTGGCAAAAAAATAAATCAGGGAAGGTAGTGCATCTGTGGATAACAAGGGAAATCAGGGATAGTATCAAAACAAAAGATGAAGCGTACAAATTAGCCAGAAAATGCAGCCTACCAGAGGACTGGGAGAAATTCAGAGACCAGCAGAGGAGGACAAAGGGCTTAATTAGGAAAGGGAAAATAGATTATGAAAGAAAACTGGCAGGGAACATAAAAACTGACTGCAAAAGCTTTTATAGATATGTGAAGAGAAAAAGATTAGTTAAAACAAATGTAGGTCCCTTGCAGTCAGAAACGGGTGAATTGATCATAGGGAACAAGGACACGGCAGACCAATTGAATAACTACTTTGGTTCTGTCTTCACTAAGGAAGACATAAAAAATCTGCCGGAAATAGCAGGGGACCGGGGGTCAAATGAGATGGAGGAACTGAGTGAAATCCAGTGGTGTTAGGTAAATTGAATGGATTAAAGGCCGATAAATCCCCAGGGCCAGATAGGCTGCATCCCAGAGTACTTAAGGAAGTAGCCCCAGAAATAGTGGATGCATTAGTGATAATTTTTCAAAACTCTTTAGATTCTGGAGTAGTTCCTGAGGATTGGAGGGTGGCTAATGTAACACCACTTTTTAAAAAGGGAGGGGGAGAGAAAACAGGGAATTACAGACCAGTTAGTCTAACGTCGGTAGTGGGGAAACTGCTAGAATTAGTTATTAAAGATGGGATAGCAGCACATTTGGAAAATGGTGAAATCATTGGACAAAGTCAGCATGGATTTATGAAGGGTAAATCAAGTCTGACGAATCTTATAGAATTTTTCGAGCATGTAACTAGTAGAGTGGATAAGGGAGAACCAGTGGATGTGTTATATCTGGACTTTCAGAAGGCTTTCGACAAGGTCCCACGTAAGAGATTAGTATACAAACTTAAAGCACACGGTATTGGGGGTTCAGTGTTGATGTGGATAGAGAATGGCTGGCAGACAGGAAGCAAAGAGTAGGAGTAAACGGGTCATTTTCACAATGGCAGGCAGTGATTAGTGGGGTACCGCAAGGCTCAGTTCTGGGACCCCAGCTATTTACGATATATATTAATGATTTGGACGAGGGAATTGAATGCAACATCTTCAAGTTTGCGGATGACACGAAGCTGGGGGGCAGTGTTAGCTGTGAGGAGGATGCTAGGAGGCTGCAAGGTGACTTGGATAGGCTGGGTGAGTGGGCAAATGCATGGCAGATGCAGTATAATGTGGATAAATGTGAGGTTATCCACTTTGGTGGCAAAAACAGGAAAGTAGATTATTATCTGAATGGTGGCCGATTAGGAAAGGGGGAGATGCAACGAGACCTGGGTGTCATGGTACACCAGTCATTAAAAGTAGGCATGCAGGTGCAGCAGGCAGTGAAGAAGGCGAATGGTATGTTAGCATTCATAGCAAAAGGATTTGAGTATAGGAGCAGGGAGGTTCTACTGCAGTTGTACAGGGTCTTGGTGAGACCACACCTGGAGTATTGCGTACAGTTTTGGTCTCCTAATCTGAGGAAAGACATTCTTGCCATAGAGGGAATACAGAGAAGGTTCACCAGACTGATTGCTGGGATGTCAGGACTTTCATATGAAGAAAGACTGGATAGACTCGGTTTGTACTCGCTAGAATTTAGAAGATTGAGGGGGGATCTTATAGAAACTTACAAAATTCTTAAGGGGTTGGACAGGCTAGATGCAGGAAGATTGTTCCCGATGTTGGGGAAGTCCAGAACAAGGGGTCACAGTTTAAGGATAAGGGGGAAATCTTTTAGGACCGAGATGAGGAAAACTTTTTTCACACAGTGGTGAATCTCTGGAATTCTCTGCCGCAGAAGGTAGTTGAGGCCAGTTCATTGGCTATATTTAAGAGGGAGTTAGATGTGGCCCTTGTGGCAAAAGGGGGTATGGAGAGAAGGCAGGTACAGGATACTGAGTTGGATGATCAGCCATGATCATATTGAATGGCGGTGCAGGCTCGAAGGGCCGAATGGCCTACTCCTGCACCTATTTTCTATGTTTCTATGTTTAATCCAGGATTGCAACTCTTCAACCCTGTCTCACACCTTCCACTTTTATCTCCAACCATCTACCTACCCGTCCTTGTTCATCTGTTGCCGACCCCGTTTTATTCTGGCCTTTATTTACCTTTGGTTCCCTCCACTATACTTTCAGTCTGAAGCAGCATTCTGACCTATAACGTCAGCCATCCTTTTTCTCCAGATGTGCTACCTGACCCGCTGAGTTACTCCAGTACTTTGTGCCTACCTTTGGTGTCAACCAGCATCTGCAGTTCCTTTCTACACATACCTATCAACGGGCCTTTATGACCTGCTGCTCTTAAAGCAACTGGGACTTTGAAAAATGGCGCCAAAACCCTGGCGACTCTTGTAAATGGTCTCAGTGGACTATTTCTGTACACTTTGTACTTAATCCAGGATTGGCCTTCTATATATAGTAATACTTTGCTGAACTGTATGCAAAAAAAAATGTTTTCACTGTACCTCGATATACGTGACAATAAAGAACCATTGAACAAGCGCAAACTTTATTAACAGCGGCTCAAGGCGGAAGTGTCTAACACTATCCTACACACTAGGGACAATTTTACATCATACCGAAGCCAATTAACCTACAACCCTGTATGACTTTGGAGTGTGGGAGGAAACCGGAGCACCCGGAGAAAACCCACACGGTCACTGAGAGAACGTACAAACTCCGTACAGTCAGCACCCCTAGTCAGGATCGAACCCGGGTCCCGGGCGCTGTGAGGCAGCAACGCTACCGCTGCTCCACCGTGCCGCCCCTTGAACGCCCTGGAGCTGATACTGTTCACCTTATGCCCCTGTCCCACTTAGGAAACCTGAACGGAAACCTCTGGAGACTTTGTGCCCCACCCAAGGTTTCCGTGCCGTTCCCGGAGGTTGCAGGTGGTTGCCGGAGGTTGCAGGTAGTGGAAGCAGGTAGGGAGACTGACAAAATCCTACGGGAACCGCACGGAAACCTTGGGTGTGGCGGAAAGTCTCCAGACGTTTCCGTTTAGGTTTCCTAAGTGGGACAGGGGCACAAGTGTGGACCAAAAAAACTACTTAGACTGCACCGCTGACGCGTAATGATGCACTAGAATTGTCGCATTTTATGAGTGAATTATTCATTACTTTAATGCACAAACTCTGATATTACAGAATGTTAAACAATATTGATCATGAAACGTGCCCCAATGTTCATAACGCTTGAAACAAAAAAGTTGAAACTCGTAATTGTCGGCATTATATCCTAGAAACTAAATCAGATTGCACATCATCGATGGTGCTTCTCACACAAAAATCAGTTCTAACTCCCCCTTTTAGTAGTTTTGTACCCCTCAGGTTCTCATTAACTCCCCCCCCCCCCACCTCACCTTAAGCCTCTGATATATTTAGATAGCATGCAACACAAAGCTCTGCATTGTCCCCCGGTATACGTGACAATAATGAACATAAACCTTAATCCTAAACCTTTAACAGTACACGTGACCATGAACTAAACTAAACTAATCTCCCCTTTGGTCTATCTATTGTACTTGAGTTTAACGGCTGTACTTATGTACAGTATTATCTGATCCGTTTGGATAGGAAGCAAAACAAAGCTTTTCAGTGTATCTTAGTACACGTGACAACAATAAACTTAATCCTAAACTTTTAACTCCAGAATTTAGTGGACAAACAATTAACGTCCAGGTGAATTTGTGACCATTGAGTAACGGGCTGGGAAATCACTGCTGGTGCCTCTATTCTGACCATCGCATTGGACGCACGTGAAATGGCGTCACATCCTCCACAACGCAGCTCTGATCCACCTCTGGTTGAATGTGAAGGTTTGTTGAGAGATGGGATCACTGTAGATCAGTCAGAGAAACGGGCACCAAACCTGCAGAAGATCATCAACAAAATGTCAATTCAAGTGTCTCCATTAAGGCACCGCACACAAGCTTGGTCAGACTCTATAATAATCATGGCATCCAACTCCACAACGCCCTGAAAGTGGCCGCACAAGTAGATCGAGTGGTGAAGAAGGCGTACGGTAAGATGAGGAAGGAAAGTGCAGATGCTGGTTTACACCGAGGATAGACACAAAAGTCTGGGGTGACTCAGCGGGTCAGGCAGCATCTCTGGAGAGAAGGAATAGGTGACGTTTCAGTTCTAAAGAAGGGTCTTTACCCGAAATGTCACCTATTCATTTTCTCCAGAGATGCTGCCTGACCCGCTGAGTTTTCCAGCTTTTTGTGTCTGTCACCATATACTATGCTTGCCTTCATAGGTCCAAGCATTGAGTATAAGTCATAGAGTGATACAGTGTGGGAACAGGCCCTTCGGCCTAAGTTGCCCACACCACTCAACAATGTCCCAGCTACACTAGTCCCACTTGCCTGCACTTGGTCACTATCCCTCCAAACCTGTCCTATCCTTCTACCTGTCTAACTGTTTCTTAAACAATGGGATAATCCCAGTCACAATTAACTCCTCTGGCAGCTTGTTCCATACATCCGCCACCCTTTGTGTGAAAAAGTTACCCCACAGATTCCTATTAAATCTTTTCCCCTTCACCTTGAACCTATGTCCTCTGCTCCTCCATTCCCCTACTCTGGGCTAAAGACTCTGTGCTATTCCTGATCTGATCTATTCCTCTCATGATTTTGAAATTCTCGATAATATCTCCCCTCATCCTGCTGCGCACCATGGAGTAGAGACACAGCCTACTCAACCTCTCCCTATAGCTCACTCTCTCTAGTCCTGGCAACATCCTCCTAAATCTTTTCTGAACCCTTTCAAGCTTGACAATATCTTTCCTGTAACTTGGTGCCCAGAACTGAACACAATATTCTAAATGCGGTCTCACCAACGTCTTATATAACTGCAACATGACCTCCCAACTTCTATACTCAATACACTTACTGATGAAGGCCAAAGTGCCAAAAGCCTTTTTGACCACCTTATCTACCTGCGACTCGACCTTCAAGGAACCATGCACCTGTACTCCAGGAACCCTCTGCTCTTCAACACTACCCAGAGGCCTACCATTTATTGTTTAGGTCCTGCCCTTATTCAACATCCCAAAAACGCAACACCACACAATTCTCTGTATTAAATTCCATCAACTATTCCTCCGCCCACCTGGCCAATCGATCCAGATCCTGCTGCAATCTTTCACAAGCATCTTCACTATCTGCAAAACCACTAACTTTTGTATCAGTCAGGGAGGCATGATGCATCTTTATCGGACTTTGGTTATTTGGAGTTAATTTGGAGTATCACACGTAGTTCAGGGCGCCCCATTGCTGTAAGGATGTGGAGGCTTTGGAAAGGGTGCAGAGGAGGTTCCTGGACTAGAGGGTATTAGCTACAGGAGATGTGCGGGGCATGTTATTTTTACACAGAGGGCTGTGTGCGCCCGGAACTTGCTGCCGTGAGTGGTGGTTGAGGCACGATTGTGGCATTTGACAGACTTTTGGATGGGCCAATGGATATACAGGGAATGGTGGCAGATAGGATTTGGTCTTGGCATCGTGTTCTGCACAGACACCGTGGGCCGAAGGGCCTGTTCCTGTGCTGTACTGTGTTACGTTCTATGTTCTAGTGAGGAATGGTTGAGGAAGGACCTTTCTTGCCCTTACCTCCTGGTCCTGGTATCTCCAGCCTAAGTAGAAGGGCACAATTCACGAAGAGCGCTGAGATATTCTTCGTTGCCACGATCCCACCGCAAGGCCTTTTCATAGCATTCAACAGCTTCAGAATTCTCCCCGGCTTCTCGGTGAAGAAACCCCAGGATACCCCAGGCTCTGCTGTTGTCCGGGTTCCTGTTAATTTGCCTTCTTGCAATCTTCTCCAACTTAGTGTAACAAATTTTCCAATATTTCGTGCCGCGCTGGATTTTAAGGCCTTCCATAAAATGGTGGATGGCGTTTGATTCAGATTTGGTGTGATACAGTTCATATAATCCAAGCTGTAACTCTATTGCCTGCTTTTTATCTGGAGCAACATCCTCTAAACTCCGGAGGATGTTGAATATCTCCACCGCTTTGTCTGATTCACCATTCATTAAGCAGATCCCGGCAAAATCCAGTTTTGCAAATACATACGATGGCTTCAGTTCAAATGCCGTTCCAAAATGGTGCTTGCAATGGCTGATCAACTCAGCCTTCACGCCTGGGTCTCCAATGCTTGGATATTGAAGCAGAGAAAATAGCTTGTTCCTGTAACACATACCTATTTGATGGTGCAAGAAGGAAGAGTGCGGAGTGAATTCTAAGCCTTTCTTCAACAGCTCTATCGCTTTATCAACATCGTGCTGTATTCTGTAAAACTTTGCTGCATAGCGGAGCATAAATGGAGAATCTGGGCTTGTCCGCAACGCTTCTTCAACCAATTCATTCGCTTCTGCCTTTTGCTGGAACTCTTGGAGCCTGAGGGCCAGCATCACCCTGGCCACAGATTCACCCGGATCGAGCTCCAGCACCCGTCTCAGCTGTCTCACCGACTGACTCACTTCGGGGTTTTCCGGGATCGCGGAAATCGATTCCAAACGGTACAGAGCGGTGGCGTAGCCCATGTTCCACTCCGTGTTGTCGGGATCTTCCTCCAGAGCCCTGGCAAAACATTCCTTCGCCTCCTCGCAGCACTGAGAGCGGGAGCTCAGCAAAGACCACCCCTTCTCCCCCAACACCTCGGGCACCATTGCCGTGACGTGCGGGCCCTGTGTGAGGGGGCCACACATCACCTCCAGCTTGTCGAGGTAGGACTGGGCCTCGCTGAGTTGCCCCATGTGGTAATGCAACCAGGCCCGGTTGCCATGGGTGACGATGCTCCTCCTCTCAAATCCATCCCCGTGGATCTCCCTCAGACGTCTCTCCGCCTCCTCTAAGTCACGGAGAGCTTCTTCGCAGTTGCCCTGCAGGTAGTTGATGTAAGCCAAGTAGTTGTGCGGCACGCCTTTGTGCTTCCCGCCGATGATAATCGAATCCTGCAACCTCTGCTTTACGTCGTCCAGGTCGACGATGTCCATCTGTGGGCCCCACGTGAAGTGGCACTGAAGCTGGCCGAGCTTCACCAACAAGGACTCCCTCAGTGTGTCGCTGCAAGAGAGCACAAGGTGATCAATGGGACAACACACAAAAAGCTGGAGTAGCTCAGTGGGTCAGGCATAATCAAGGATGAGTCGCACCCTGGTCACTCCCTTTCCTACCCTCACCCAACGGGAAGAGGCACAGAAGTGTGAAAACGCACACCTCCAGATTCAGGGACAGTTTCTTCCAAGCTGTTATCAGGCAACTGAACCATCCTATCAACAACTAGAGAGCGGTCCTGATCTTCCAGCTACCTCATCGGTCTATCTTTTATCGGACTTTACCTTGGACTAAACGTTACTCCCTTTATCCTGGATCTGTGCACCGTGGACAGCTTGGCTGTAATCATGTATAGTCATTCTGCTGAATGAATAGCACAAAGCAAAAAAAGCTCCTCACGTTTTAGCTGCATTTCAGCCCCGCGCTCTTAGGTTTCCCGGTACGGAGGAGGAGGTTCGGTCGCTTGTTCAGTGGTGGGAGGAAGGGGGACCTCCATGTCGGTTTGCCCCTGGACCTGGCCAAGATGGCTATCCGGCCAAGATGGCTGCTCACCTGTCATCTCATCACGCAATCACATCAAGTTATACAGCAGCTTTAGCTCAAGAAGGTCTTCCTTAATGTGTAGGAAGGAACAGCGGATGCTGGCTTAAAACCAAAGACAGACCAAAAGCTGGAGTAACTCAGCGGCTCAGGCAGCATCTCTGGGGAAAAGGAAGAGGTGACGATGCTCTGCTTTGCTTCCAGTACCTCGTGCTAGTGAGGGAAGGAACAGGGAGATAGGGGAGCTGAATGTGTGGCTGAGGAGTTGGTGCAGGGGGCAGGGATTTAGATTTCTAGACCACTGGGATCTCTTCTGGGGCAGGGGTGACCTGGACAACAGGGACGGGTTGCACCTTAATTGGAGGGGGACCGCATTCTGGCAGGCAGCTTTGCTAGTGCTGCACGGGTGGGTTTAAACTATACAGTGGGGGGGGTGGAGACAACAATGTGGAAGTGAATGCGTGCAGCCAACGGGAAAGAGAGTAGAAAGGTCACGTTTAAACTAACAGGGCAGGGGGGTGGGAACCAATGTAATAGACAATAGGTGCAGAAGAAGGCCATTCAGCCCTTCGAGCCAGCCCCACCATTCAACGTGATCTAGGCTGATCATCCACAATCAGTACCCCGTACTGCTATCTTTAAGAGCCCTATCTAGCTCTCTCCTGAGAACCGCCCTCCGAGGCAGAGAATTCCACAAACTCACAACTCTTTGTGAAAAAATGTTTCCTCATCTCCGTTCTAAATGTCTTATCCCTTCTTCTTAAACTGTGGCCTCTGGTTCAGGACTCCCCCAACATCGGGAACATGTTTCCTGCCTCTAGCGTGTCCAAACCCTTTATAATCTTATATGTTTCTATAAGAATCCCTCTCATCCTTCTAAATTCCAGTGAATACATGCCAGTTGATCCATTCTTTGTCAGTCCCGCCATCCTGGGAATTAACCTGGTGAACCAACACTGCACTCCCTCAAAAGCAAGAATGTCAATCCTCAAATTAGGAGACCAAAATTGCACACAATACACAAGGTGTGGCCTCCAACTGGCCAACATGCTGGAGTTGATTATTAAAAATGTTATAACAGCGCATTTGGAAAGCAGTGACTGGAGTGCAGAGTAGGTTCACCAGGTTAATTACCGGGATAGCGGGCCTGGCATATGATGAAAGAATGGGTCAACTGGGCTTGTATTTACTGGAATTTAGAAGGATGAGAGGGTATCATAGAAACATATGCAATTCTTAAAGGATTGGACAGGCTAGATGCAGGAAAAATGTTCCCGATGTTGGTGGAGTCCAGAACCAGGGGTCACAGTTTAAGAATAAGGGGTAGGTCATTTCGGACTGAGATGAGGAAAAACCTATTCACCCAGAGACTAGTGAATCTGACAGAAGACAGTGGAGGCCAATTCACTGGATGTTTTCAAGAGAGAGTTAGATTTAGCTCTTAGGGCTAACGGAATCAAGGGATATGGGGAAAAAGGGGGAACGGGGTAATGATTTTGGATGATCAGCCATGATCATATTGAATGGCGGTGCTGTCTCGAAGGGCCGAATGGCCTACTCCTGCACCTATTTTCTATGTTTCGGGTCAAGACCCTTCTTCAGACAGGACAGTCAGGGGGGAGGTGAGGAGGGTCTTCCTTCAACTCCTGCACTCAACCCAATATCAGTCCAGTTTCTGTCATCTTTCATCACACTTTACTGCTTCCTGTGCCGCACCCTCTGTCTCAAGTCCTGTCTTTGCCACGCCAAAGACGTACAGGTTTGTAGTTTGATTTCGCATTGGTAAATATTGCAAATTGTCCCTGGGTTGCGTCGGATAGTGTGAGTGTACGGGGTGATCGCTGGTCGCCGTGGACCCGGTGGGCTGAAGGGCCTGTTTCCGCGCTGAATCCCTAAACTAGACCAATGTAGAATTAATCGTAAGTTCATAGATCATAGTGTAGAATTAGGCCATTTCTTAAGGGGTAGGACAGGCTAGATGCAGGAAGATTGTTCCCGATGTTGGGGAAGTCCAGAACAAGGGGTCACAGTTTAAGGATAAGGGGGAAATCTTTTAGGACCGAGATGAGAAAAACATTTTTCACACAGAGAGTGGTGAATCTCTGGAATTCTCTGCCACAGAAGGTAGTTGAGGCCAGTTCATTGGCTATATTTAAGAGGGAGTTTGATGTGGCCCTTGTGGCTAAAGGTATCAGGGGGTATGGAGAGAAGGCAGGTACAGGATACTGAGTTGGATGATCAGCCATGATCATATTGAATGGCGGTGCAGGCTCAAAGGGCCGAATGGCCTACTCCTGCACCTATTTTCTATGTTTCTATTTGGCCCATCAAGTCTACTACACCAATCAATCATGTCTGATCTATATTTCCCCCTCAGTGCCATTCTCCTGCCTTTTCCCCATAAACCCATTAAACCTGCCCTGTTGATGTACCTGTGTAAATGTTTTTTAAACATCGCGAAAGTACCTAAACTACCTCCTCCGGCAGCTTGTCCCATACACCCACCACCCCTTCTGTAAAAAGTTGCCCCTCATGTCCCTAATGAATTTCCCTCCTCCCCCCCCCCCCCCCCCCCCCCCCCCTCTCATTTTAAACCTATGGCCTCTGGTTCTTGAGTCCCCTACTCTCATGATCTTATACACCCCTATAAGATTACCCCTCATCCTCCTGCGCTCCATGGAATAAAGTCTTAAAATATGTTCCATTCGTAGATCCATTGCCAGACCTTGGTCCCTTTTCCTGAATAATTACTGCTGGAATGGATTAGAAACCCTGACCCCACATGATCACCCTTCCCAAACATGCTCACCGATTCAGAGACATTAAATATGACCGATCCAGTAATCATCGTCATAGAATCACACAGCATGGAAACAGGCCCCTCGGCCCAACTTGCCCACGCCGGCCAACATGCCCCATCTACACTAGTCCCACCTGCCCTTGTTTGGCCCGTATCCCTCTAAGCCGATATTGGGGGAGTCTAGAACCAGGGGCCACAGTTTAAGAATAAGGGGTAAGCCATTTAGAATGGAGATGAGGAAACATTTTTTCACACAGAGAGTTGTGAGTTTATGGAATTCCCTGCCTCAGAGGGCGGTGGAAGCAAGTTCTCTGGATACTTTCAAGAGAGAGCTAGATAGGGCTCTTAAAGACAGCGGAGTCAGGGGATTATGGGGAGAAGGCAGGAACGGGGTACTGATTGGGGATGATCAGCCATGATCACATTGAATGGTGGTGCTGGCTCAAATGGCCGAATGGGTTACTCCTGCACCTATTGCCCCTAAACCTATATAATGATTTTTAAATGTTGTGATAGTACCTGCCAAAACTGCCTCTGGCAGCTTATTCCATTTAACGACCATACTTTGTGTAAAAAAAGCTCCCCCTCAGGATCCTATCAAACCTGTTCCCTCCCCCCTCACCTTAAACAAATGTCCTCTAGTTCTCGATTCCGTTACCCTTGCTGTGTTTACCAGATCGATTCCTCTCATGATTGTAAACACCTCTATAAGATCACCTCACATCCTCCTGCACTCCAAGGAATAAAGTTCCAGCCTGATCAACCTCTCTCTATAGTTCAGACCCTCGAGTCCTTGCAACCTTTCTCTGCACCCTTTCCAGCTTGGCAACATCTTTCCTATAACACGGTGCCCAAAATTGAACACTAAATATGGCTCGACCAATGTCTTATATAAGTGTAACATGACCTCTCAACTCCTAGCGGGTGGCGGGTTGGCGCAGCGGTAGAGCTATTGTCTTTCAGCACCAGAGACCCGGGTTCGATCCTGACTACGGGCGCTTGTCTGTACGTTCTCCCCGTGACCTGCGTGGGTTCCCTCCGAGATCTTCGGTTTCCTCCCACACCCCAAAGACGTACAGGTTTGTAGGTTAATTGGCTTGGTATCAATGTAAATTGTCCCCAGTGTGTGCAGGATAGTGTTTTTGTGCGGGGATCACTGCTCAGGGCGGACTCGGTGAGCCGGAGGTGCTGTTTCCGCGCTGTATCTCTAAAGACTGAAATCTAAGCTTCTCTACTCATCCACCTAGTGTCGGCGTCAGTGTCTTGAGAAGGTCCTGATCTCCGATATCTATGTGCAGAGTGAAGATGTCCCTTACCTCATGCTGCTGTTCAGGATTCGGTCTTCCTTCCAAGAACTGGCTGGACCAGAGGCAGTGGCCGGTGTTTTTATAGTCCATTGATTGGCTAAAGGACTTTGCATTCGCTAAATAAATAAATTGGGATGAGTCCAGATAGTTCATCCCTGAAAGTGGAAATGAAACTGAAATTGGAAACTGAAACAATCAAGTCTTACCTTTTCTCTGTGCAGCCTAGTTGTGAAACTGAAAAACCTTGGTTCAAATCCCAAACCAGTGATGTTGGATTTACAGACAAGTGCGGGCAAACATTCACTTCAATTTTTCATCCCTACACGTACAAATTATAACCACGTCTCAAGAGTTAATATTCGGATTAATAATATTAATAATGATGATAATAATGCTGGGCTGCCAACATTGGGTGAGAGTTGAGAGTGAGAAATTGCGAGGGAGTGCAATGATCAAGCCCGAGGGAGTGCAGTGACCGAGGGGGGGGGGGGGGGGAGGGGGGGGGGGGGGGGGAGGGGGGGGGGGGGGGGGGGAGGGGGGGGGGGAGGGGGGTCGCCCCACTTTGACTATAGAAACAAGACGAAAATAATGCCACATATTCAACCAAGTATATGGTTCAATTAAATTAAGATAAATACGTAAAACATATATATGGAAACAGGCCCTTTGGCCCACCAAGTCCACACTGACCAGCAATCTACCAGACACCAGTTCTATCCTACACGCCAGGGACAATTTACAGAAGTCAATTAACCTACAAACCTACACTTTCGGATGTGGGAGAAACCGGAATATGTGGTCATAGGGAGAATGTACAAATTCTGTACAGACAGCACCCGTAGTCACGATCAAATAGAAACATAGAAACATAGAAAATAGGTGCAGGAGGAGGACATTCGGCCCTTCGAGCCAGTACTGCCATTCATTGTGATCATGGCCGATCGTCCCGTATCAATAACCTATGCTGCACTGCCACAATCACATGGATGTCCTTCCTCAAATTAGGAGACCAAAACTGTACACAATACTCCAGATGTGGTCTCACCAGAGCCCTATACAACTGCAGAAGAACCTCTTTACTCCTATACTGAAATCCTCTTGTTATGAAGGCCAACATTCCATTAGCTTTCTTCACTGCCTGCTGTACCTGTAAGCCAACTTTCAGTGACCGGTGTACAAGGACACCCAGGTCTCGCTGCACCTCCCCCTTACCTAACCTAACTCCATTGAGATAATAATCTGCCCCCTTGTTTTTGCCGCCAAAGTGGATAACTTCCCATTTATCTATATTATACTGCATCTGCCACGCATCTAACACATCACTCGACCTGTCCAGGTCACCCTGCAACCTCCTAGCATCCTTTTCACAGTTCACACTGCCACCCAGCTTTGTGTCACCCGCAAACTTGCTGGTGTTGCTCCTCATTCCCTCTTCCAAATCATTAATATATATGGTAAACAGTTGCGGCCCCAACACAGAGCCTTGCGGCACTCCACTCGCCACTGCCTGCCATTCTGAAAAGAACCCGTTCACTCCTACTCTTTGCTTCCTGTCTGCCAACCAATTTTCTATCCATGTCAACACCCTACCCCCAATACCATGTGCTCTAATTTTAGTCACCAGTCTCCCGTGCGGGACCTTATCGAAGGCTTTCTGAAAGTCTAGATAAACTACATCCACTGGCACCCCTTCATCCATATACTTGTCACGGAACAGAGGCGGCCCATAGCGGCACAGAGTGGTGGAGCAGCGGTGGAGGACTCCTACACCTTCCCTTGGCCAGGCCCACCCTGCAAGGTCGCCAGGACAACGGGCCTTCATAGCCAGCTGCACCTAAAGCAACTTGGACTTTGAAAACGGCGCCAAAACCACTTGTTTACGGTCAGGGTGGACTATTTCTATACACTTTGCACTTAATCCAGGATTGCAACTCTTCAACCCTGTCTCACACCTTCCACTTTTATCTCCAACCATCTACCTCAGGCCCGTACGAAGTACGGGGGGTGGCATGACAGGATTACAAAAAACTTAATGTGAAATAGTGTGTGCGCAGCGCACATCACGAGCGCGAAGCGTGAAGTCCCTCTATGCCAGGAGTTTTAGATGCTCTCTGATCCACGGACGATGCGGTCTCCCAGGTCTTGCACACCGCTCTCTCCCATCTGGACAGCCAGAAGGGGGGCTACGTGAGGATGCTGTGCATAGACTACAGTTCAGCCTTCAACACGATAGTCCCCACCAGACTGGCCGGGAAGCTAATGGAATTGGGGCTCAACACCTCCCTGTGTGCCTGGGTCCTGGACTTTCTCACCGCCAGGCCCCAGGTAGTCAAGATGGGAGGGAATACATCGAAGTCCCTCACCCTGAGCACAGGATAGCCCCAGGGTTGCGTCCTCAGCCCCCTATTGTACTCCCTGTACACACATGACTGTGTGGCTAGGTTCAGCTCCAACTCAATAATTAAGTTTGCTGATGACACTGTGGTGGTGGGCCTGATCTCAGACAACGACGAGAAGACCTACCGGGAGGAGGTGGCTGATCTAGCACTCTGGTGCCAGGATAACAGCCTCCTCTTGAACATCAAAAAAACGAAGGAGCTGATCATGGACTTTAGGAGGGCACATCATCCGAGGACGTACACTCCATTGAGGATAAATGGGGATCCTGTGGATAGGGTGAACTGTTTTTAATATCTGGGAGTCCACATCTCCGAGGATATGACATGGGCATCACACACCTCAGCACTCGTGAGTAAGGCAAGGCAGCGCCTTTACCACCTCAGGCAATTGAGGAAATTCAGAGTGTCTCCGAGGATCCTCCAGTGCTTCTATGCAGCGGCGGTGGAAAGCATCTTGTCCGGGAACATTACCATCTGGTTTGGGAATTGCTCTGCCAAGGACAAGAAGGCTCTGCAGAGAGTTGTGCGTTTGGCCGAACGCACTATGGGAACTTCACTCGCCCCCCTGCAGGAACTATACAACAGGAGGTGCAACTCCAGAGCAAATAAAATCATGGGAGACCCCTTCCACCCCTGCAACGGACTGTTCCAGCTGCTACGGTCAGGCAAACGCTTCCGTTGCCATGCGGTGAGAATGGAGAGGTTGAGAAGGAGTTTCTTCCCAGAGGCCATTCGGTCTGTAAACGCCTATCTCACCAGGGCATAACTCTACTGAACGTTTTTCCTTCCATTATTTATTATGTAAAAGAATAGGTGTGTTATGATTGTGGTTATAGTTTGTTTGGTTGTTTGGTTGTTTGTCTTTTGCACAAAAGTCCGCGAGCATTGCCACTTTCATTTCACTGCACATCTCGTATGTGTATGTGACAAATTGACGTGACTTGACTTGACTTGACTTGATGCATTCTGAGCCTTGTTTTGGAGCATTTTTGCACCGAATTTATGACAAATATTTCAGAAATTAACAGGAATCTGAGGTAGCTTTTTCACACAAAGGGTGCTGGGTGTATGCAACGAGCTGACAGAGAAGGTAGTTAAGATTGGGACTATCCTAATGTTTAAGAGACATTTGGACACATACATGGATAGGACAGATTTAGATGGATATGGGCCAAACGCGTGTGAGTGGGACTAGTTTAGATGGGACATGTCGGTCGGTATGGGCAAGTTGGGCTGAAGGGCCTGTTTCCACACTGCATCATTCTATGACTAAAAAGTTAAGAAGAAAAATGAATGTAGATAAGTAGAGCAGATTTGAAAGAGGAGTGAAATGTAAAGGCAGAGAGAGGTTTATGGTGGAAAGGAACATAGGAAAGGAGGGGGGAGAGTGGGCTTGGCTGAAGGGAATGGGTGAAGGGAAAATAGTCACAAAGTGCTGGAGTAACTCAGTGGGTCAGGCAGCATCTGCGGAGAATATGAATAGTCGATGTTTCACAGAGTGCTGGAGTAACTCAGCGAGTCAGGCAGCATCTCTCGAGAAAAGGTATAGATTATGGTTTGGGTCAAGACCGTTCTTCAGTAATATTCATGATGTGCCATGCATAGACATTCCTGAATGTTACCCAAACCATCGTGAGCTACTTTATTACGGTGCTTGCCCTCTCCTATAACATCTCTGCTGCCTTGGGTGATGCAGGACAGGACACAAGCTTTGGGACACGGTGTGAAACTGTTGCCGTCTGTCCCAGCCTGGTAAAAACCTGGATGGAGTGGATTTGGAGAGGATGTTTCCACTAGTGGGTGAGTCTAGGACCAGTGGCCACAGCCTCAACATTAAAAGACATTCCTTTAGGAAGGAGATGAGCAGGAATTTCTTAAGTCAGAAGGTGGTGAACTGTGGAATTTATTGCCACAGACAGCTGTGGAGGTCAAGTCAATGGACATTTTTCAGGAGGAGATTGATAGATTCTTGATTGATACGGGTGTCAGAGGTAATGGGGAGAAGGCAGTAGAATGGGTTTGAGAGGGAAAGATAGTCATAGAGTGATACAGTGTGGAAACAGGCCTTTCAGCCCAGCATGTCCCATCTGCACTAGTCCCACCTGCCCACGTTTGATCCATATACCTCCGAACCTGTCCTATCCATGTACCTGTCTAACTGTTTCTTAAATGTTGTGATAGTCCCTGCCTCAACTACCTCCTCTGGCAGCTTGTTCCATACACCTACCACCCTTTGTGTGAAAAACATACCCCACAGATTCCTATTAAATCTTTTGCCCTTCACCTTAAACTTATGTCCTCTGCTCCTCAATTCACTTACTCTGTGCAAAAGACTCAACCATATCTATTCAAATCATGATTTTATACACCTCTATTAGATCATCCCTCATCCTCCTGTGCTCCATGAAATAGAGTCCCAGCCTACTCAATCTCTCCCTATAGCTCTGGCCCTCTAGTCCTGGCAACATCCTCATAAATCTTCACTGTACCCTTTCCAGTTTGATGACATCTTTCCTATAACATGGTGCCCAGAACTGAACACAATACTCTGAATCCGGCCTCACCAACTTCTTATGCAACTGCAACATGACCTCCCAACTTCTATACTCAGCCTGACCCGCTGAGTTACTCCAGCACTCTGTGAAACGTCACAGAACAGGGCAAGATTAGCAAGTTTGCTGATGATACAGAAGTGAGTGGTTTTGCAGAGAGTGAAGATGGTTGTGAAAGATTGCAGTAGGATCTGGATCAATTAGCCAGGTGGGCAGAGGAATGGTTGATGGTTGCATGGTTCCTTGAAGGTCGTGTCGCAGGTATATCAGGTGGTCAAAAAGTATTTTGGCACTTTGGCCCTCATCAGTCAGAGTACTGAGTATAGAAGTTGGGAGGTCATGTTGCAGTTGTATAAGACGTTGGTGAAACCGCATTTAGAATATTGTGTTCAGTTCTGGGCACCATGTTATAGGAAAGATGTCAAACTGAAAAGAGTACAGAGATCCCCATCCTGGATCAGTCCAATCAGGGTTGTGTCATCCGCAAACTTGAGAAGCTTGACAGAGGTGTCTGTGGAGGTGCAGTCATTGGGTGTGAAGTGGTGATTGGAGTGGGTGGGTGTAGAAGGGCCCAGTCTTTGCAGACTGAGGTCAGGCTGTGAGTGGGTGTGAAGTGTTGGTTGGGGTGGGAAAGGGTCCTCTCTTTTCATACTGGTGTCTTGCCTTAAGTAGGTGTGAAGTGGTGAATGGGAAGGAGAGGGTGCAGGGTCCATTCTTTGCAGACTGGGGTCTGGCTGTGTTTGTTGGGGAAGGGGTACCAGGGTTACGTTTCTGATTTTCAAGCCTGCAGTAAAACTCATTCAGGTCGTTCGTCAGCTGAAGATTGCCCAAAGAGCGGTGGGCTTTCCTCTTATAGCTGGTGATTTCTTGCATGCCCTTTCAAACTGAAGAAGAGTCATTAGCTGAGAACTTGCTCCTCAACTTCTCAGAGTACCTTTCCTTGGCAGCTCTGATTCCTCTTCTCAGCTCTTTATCGATTAGGCTATCTTTTAACTCTTTAACAATCAGGCTATTGGCTTGACGCATATTAGCCCCCAGCCCCCACCTCCCCCCGATCTCAAAATGGAAATATTACATCTGTATATAATGATCCCATTAAAATGTGTATTTATGTCACAAACTATGGAATTCATATTTTTCAGTATTGTTATCAAGGAAAAGAAAGCAGTTCCAATTGTTTAATATTATTCATATGGAAGAGAAAATATAATAGCTCTAAAACCTACCTAAAACAGCAGGGATGTCGTGGGCCCAGCAAGGGTGGCGTGGGCCCAGCCGGGGTGGCGTGGGCCCAGCGGGGGTGGCGTAAACCCAGCGGGGGTCAGCGGGGGTGGCGTGGACCCAGCGGGGGTGGAGTGGGCCCAGCGGGGGTCAACAAGGGTGGCGTGGACCCAGCGGGGGTGGCGTAGACCCAGCAGGCGTGGCGTGAGCCCAGCGGGGGTGGCGGGGCCCAGCGGGGGTGGCGTGAGCCCAGCAGGGGTGGCGTGGGCCCAGCGGTGGTGGCGTGGGCCCAGCGGGGGTGGCGTGAGCCCAGCAGGGGTGGCGTGGGCCCAGCGGGGGTCATCGGGGGGGGTGTGGGGGGAAGATGGTTGGGCCCCGGCGGCGGGGGGAGGCAGGCTCCGCCGCAGCGACGTCTGGTGTTGGGGTTACAGCCGTTGGGTTCAGATTCGACCACTCCCGCCGGGGACGGGAGAACAGAGAACGGGCCAAACAAATCAATGCCGTGATAAAAGCTTCTTTCAGCTTCGGATGATAGCTAAAATAAAACAATTCCTCCAGTTTGATGACCTGGAAAAGATCATCCTCACTTTCATCTCCTCCCGCCTAGATGACTGCAACTCCCTTTACAATGGCATCAGCCAATCTTCCCTGTCCCGCCTGCAACTGGTCCAAAACGCCGCAGTGAGACTCCTGACGGGCACAGGAAAAAGGGACCACATCCTGGCCTCTCTCCACTCGCTCCTTGTGCGGTTCCGTGTAAACTTCAAGATACTCCTCCATGTCTACAAAGCCCTCAATGGGCTTGCCCCCACCTACATAAAATGTCTTCTCACCCACCACTCCACCTCCAGGCCCCTCAGATCGGCCGACGGGGTTGCTGAATATCCCACGGTCTAGGCATAAGCTCAGGGGCGACCGTGCCTTTGCGGTTGCAGCCCCTAGACTGTGGAACAGCATCCCCTTTCCCATCAGAACTGCCCCCTCCATCGACTCTTTTAAGTCAAGACTAAAGACTTATCTATACTCCCAAGCCTTTCCTGACGTCCTCTGAGTGAGGGCTACATGTATATATGTATGTAGTCTGTTTTGTTGTGCTATTCTTATAACAAATGTAAAGCACTTTGGCCAACGAGACTTGTTTTTTAAATGTGCTATATAAATAAATGTGACTTGACTTGACTCCACTATACTTCCAGTCTGAAGCAGGATTCTGACCTATAACGTCAGCCATCCTTTTTCTCCAGATGTGCTGCCTGACCCGCTGAGTTACTCCAGTACTTTGTGCCTACCTTTGGTGTCAACCAGCATCTGCAGTTCCTTTCTACACATACCTATCAACGGGCCTTTATGACCTGCTGCTCTTAAAGCAACTGGACTTTGAAAAATGGCGCCAAAACCCTGGCGACTCTTGTAAATGGTCTCAGTGGACTATTTCTGTACACTTTGTACTTAATCCAGGATTGGCCTTATATATATAGTAATACCTTGCTGGTCACCCTGCAACAAAAAATGTTTTCACTGTACCTCGGTACACGTGACAATAAAGAACCATTAAACAAGCGTAAACTTTATTAATATCGGCTCAAGGCTGAAGTGCAAGTTTTAGACTTTAGAGATACGGCGCGGAAACAGGCCCTTCGGCCGACCGAGTCCTAGCGCACTAACACTATCCTACACACTAGGGACAATTTTACGTCATACCAAAGCCAATTAACCTACAACCCTGTATGACTTTGGAGTGTGGGAGGAAACCGGAGCACCCAGAGAAAACCCACACGGTCACTGAGAGAACGTACAAACTCCGTACAGTCAGCACCCGTAGTCAGGATCAAACCCGGGTCTCTGGCGCTGTAAGGCAGCAACATTACCGCTACCCAACCGTGTAGCCCCTTGAATCCCCTGGAGCTGATCCTGTTCACCTTAGTGTGGACCAAGAAAACCACTTAGACTGCACCGTTGACGCGTAATGATGCACTAGAATTGTCGCATTTTATGAGTGATTTATTAATTACTTTAATGCACAAACTCTGATATTACAGAATGTTAAACAATATTGATCATGAAACGTGCCCCAATGTTCATAACGCTTTAAACAAAAAAGTTGAAACTCGTAATTGTCGGCATTATATCCTAGAAACTAAATCAGATTGCACATCATCGATGGTGCTTCTCACACAAAAATCAGTTCTAACTCCCTCTTTTATAGTTTTGTACCCCTCAGGTTCTCATTAACTCCCCCCCCCCCCCCCACCTCACCTTAAGCCTCTGATATATTTAGATAGCATGCAACACAAAGCTCTGCATTGTCCCCCGGTATACGTGACAATAATGAACATAAACCTTAATCCTAAACCTTTAACAGTACACGTGACCATGAACTAAACTGAACTAATCTCCCCTTTGCTCTATCTATTGTACTTGAGTTTAACAGCTGTACTTATGTACAGTATTCTCTGATCCGTTTGGATAGGAAGCAAAACAAAGCTTTTCAGTGTATCTTAGTACACGTGACAACAATAAACCTAATCCTAAACTTTTAACTCCAGAATTTAGTGGACAAACAATTAACGTCCAGGTGAATTTGTGACCATTGAGTAACGGGCTGGGAAATCACTGCTGGTGCCTCTATTCTGACCATCGCAACGGACGCACGTGAAATGGCGTCACATCCTCCACAACGCAGCTCTGATCCACCTCTGGTTGAATGTGAAGGTTTGTTGAGAGATGGGATCACTGTAGATCAGTCAGAGAAACGGGCACCAAACCTGCAGAAGATCATCAACAAAATGTCAATTCAAGTGTCTCCATTAAGGCACCGCACACAAGCTTGGTCAGACTCTGTAATAATCATGGCATCCAACTCCACAACGCCCTGAAAGTGGCCGCACAAGTAGATCGAGTGGTGAAGAAGGCGTACGGTAAGATGAGGAAGGAAAGTGCAGATGCTGGTTTACACCGAGGATAGACACAAAAGTCTGGGGTGACTCAGCGGCTCAGGCAGCATCTCTGGAGAAAAGGAATAGGTGACGTTTGGGGTCTGAAGAAGGGACTTTACCTAAATGTCACCTATTCATTTTCTCCAGAGATGCTGCCTGACCCGCTGAGTTACTTCAGCTATTTGTGTCTGTCACCATATACTATGCTTACCGTCATAGGTCCAAGCATTCACCCACACCACTCAACAATGTCCCAGCTACACTAGTCCCACTTGCCTGCGCTTGGTCCATATCCCTCCAAACCTGTCCTATCCATGTACCCGTCTAACTTTTTCGTAAACGATGGGATAGTCCCAGCCTCAACTAATTCCTCTGGCAGCATGTTCCATACACCCACCACCCTTTGTGTGAAAAAGCTACCCCTCAAATTCCTATTAACTCTTTTCCCCTTCACCTTGAACCTACGTCCCCTGCTCCTCGATTCCCCTACTCTGGGCAAACAACTCTGTGCATCTACCGATCTATTCCTCTCATGATTTTGTATACCCCGATAAGATCTCTCCTCATCCTCCTGCGTCCATGGAGTAGAGACCCAGCCTACTCAACCTCTCCCTATAGCTCTTTTCTGAACCCTTTCAAGCTTGACAATATCTTTCCTGTAACTTGGTGCCCAGACCTGAACACAATATTCTAAATGCGGTCTCACCAACGTCTTATACAACTGCAACATGACCTCCCAACTTCTATACTCTGACTGATGAGAAAAACATTTTTCACACAGAGAGTGGTGAATCTCTGGAACTCTCTGCCACAGAAGGTAGTTGAGGCCAGTTCATTGGATATATTTAAGAGGAAGTTAGATGTGGCCCTTGTGGCTAAAGGGATCAGGGGGTATGGAGAGAAGGCAGGTACAGGATACTGAGTTGGATGATCAGCCATGATCGTATTGAATGGCGGTGCAGGCTCAAAGGGCCGAATGGCCTACTCCTGCACCTATTTTCTATGTTTTTATGAAGGCCAAAGTGCCAAAAGTGTTTTTGACCACCTTATCTACCTGCAACTCGACCTTCAAGGAACCATGCACCTGTACTCTGAGATCCCTCTGCTCTACAACACTACCCAGAGGCCTAACATTTAATGTGTAGGTCCTGCCCTTGTTTGAAGTCCCAAAATGCAGCACCTCACACTTCTCTGTATTAAATTCCATCAACCATTCCTCCGCCCACCTGGCCAATCGATCCAGATCCTGCTGCAATCTTTCACAACCATCTTCACTATCTGCAAAACCACTAACTTTTGTATCAGTCAGGGTGTCATGATGCTTCTTTATCGGAATTTGGTTATTTGGAGTTAATTTGGAGTATCATATGTAGTTCAGGGCGCCCCATTGCTGTAAGGATGTGGAGGCTTTGGAAAGGGTGCAGAGGAGGTGCCTGGACTAGAGGGTATTAGCTACAGGAGATGTGCGGGGCATGTTTTTTTTACACAGGCGGAACTTGCTTCTGTGAGTGGTGGTTGAGGCACGATTGTGGCATTTGACAGACTTTTAGATGGGCCGATGGATATACAGGGAATGGTGGCAGATAGGATTTGGTCTTGGCATCGTGTTCTGCACAGACACCGTGGGCCGAAGGGCCTGTTCCTGCGCTGTACTGTATTACGTTCTATGTTCTAGTGAGAAATGGTTGAGGAAGGACCTTTCTCGCCCTTACCTCCTGGTCCTGGTATCTCCAGCCTAAGTAGAAGGGCGCAATTCACGAAGAGCGCTGAGATATTCTTTGTTGCCACGATCCCACCGCAAGGCCTTTTCATAGCATTCAACAGCTTCAGAATTCTCCCCGGCTTCTCGGTGAAGAAACCCCAGGATACCCCAGGCTCTGCTGTTGTACGGGTTCCTGGTAATTTGCCTTCTTGCAATCTGCTCCAACTTAGTGTAACAAGTTTTCCAATATTTCGTGCCGCGCCGGATTTTAAGGCCTTCCATAAAATGGTCGATGGCGTTTGATTCAGATTTGTTGTGATCCAGTTCATATAATCCAAGCTGTAACTCTATTGCCTGCTTTTTATCTGGAGCAACATCCTTTAAACTCCGGAGGATGTTGTATATCTCCACCGCTTTATCTGATTCATCATTCATTAAGCAGATCCCGGCAAAATCCAGCTTTGCAAATACATTCGATGGCTTCAGTTCAAATGCCGTTCCAAAATGGTGCTTGCAATGGCCGATCAACACAGCCTTCACACCTGGGTCTCCAATGCCTTGATTTTTAGGCAGAGCCAATAGCTTTTTCCTGTAACAGATACCCATTTCATGGTGCAAGATGGAAGAGTGCGGAGTGAATTCTAAGGCTTTCTTCAACAGCTCTATCGCTTTATCAACATCGTGCTGTATTCTGTAAAACTTTGCTGCATAGCGGAGCACAAATGGAGAATCTGGGCTTGTCCGCAACGCTTCTTCAACCAATTCATTCGCTTCTGCCTTTTGCTGGAACTCTTGGAGCCTGAGGGCCAGCATCACCCTGGCCACAGATTCACCCGGATCGAGCTCCAGCACCCGTCTCAGCTGTCTCACCGACTGACTCACTTCGGGGTTTTCCGGGATCCCGGAAATCGATTCCAGACGGTACAGAGCAGTGGCGTAGCCCATGTTCCACTCCGTGTTGTCGGGATCTTCCTCCAGAGCCCTGGCGAAACATTCCTTCGCCTCCCCGTAGCACTGAGAGCTGGAGCTCAGCAAAGACCACCCCTTCTCCCCCCACACCTCGGGCACCATTGCCGTGACGTGCGGGCCCTGTGTGAGGGGGCCACACATCACCTCCAGCTTGTCGAGGTAGGACTGGGCCTCGCTGAGTTGCCCCATGTGGTAATGCAACCAGGCCCGGTTGCCATGGGTGACGATGCTCCTCCTCTCAAATCCATCCCCGTGGATCTCCCTCAGACGTCTCTCCGCCTCCTCTAAGTCACGGAGAGCTTCTTCGCAGTTGCCCTGCAGGTAGTTGATGTAAGCCAAGTAGTTGTGCGGCACGCCTTGGTGCTTCCCGCCGATGATAATCGAGTCCTGCAACCTCTGCTTCACGTTGTCCAGGTCGACGATGTCCATGTGTGGGCCCCACGTGAAGTGGCACTGAAGCTGGCCGAGCTTCACCAACAAGGACTCCCTCAGTATGTCACTGCAAGAGAGCACAAGGTGATCAATGGGACAACACACAAAAAGCTGGAGTAGCTCAGTGGATCAGGCATAATCAAGGATGAGTCGCACCCTGGTCACTCCCTTTCCTACCCTCACCCAACGGGCAAGAGGCACAGAAGTGTGAAAACGCACACCTCCAGATTCAGGGACAGTTTCTTCCAAGCTGTTATCAGGCAACTGAACCATCCTATCACCAACTAGAGAGAGGTCCTGACCTTCCAGCTACCTCATCGGTCTATCTATGATCGGACTTTACCTTGGACTAAACGTTACTCCCTTTATCCTGGATCTGTGCATTGTGGACAGCTTGATTGTAATCATGTATAGACATTCTGCTGAATGAATAGCACAAAGCAAAAAAAGCTCAAGTTTTAGCTGTATTTCAGCTCCACCCTCCTGATCTTAGGTTTCCCGGTACGGAGGAGGAGGTTCGGTCGGCTATTCAGTGGTGGGAGGAAGGAGGACCTCCATGTCGGTTTGCCCCTGGACCTGGCCAAGATGGCCGCTCACGTGTCCCGGCAACGGACAGTCGAGGGTTCTGCCTGAGTCGACCGCCTGCCCCACTTCCGGGCCTATGTCCGGGACTCGTGAGGCCTTCCGTGAGCACTGATTGCCATAAAGGAGGGAAGGAGGGGTTAGGTGCATCGTGGATAAGAATGACAACACTGTAATGATAACAATGCTTGTCTGTACGGAGTTTGTACGATCTCCCCGTGACCTGCTTAGGTTTACTGCGAGATCTCCGGTTTCCTCCCACACTCCAAAGACTTGCAGGCTTGTAATTGTAGGCTGATAGTTTTGTTTAGTTTAGTTTAGTTTAGAGATACAATGTGGAAACAGGCCCTTCGGCCCACCGAGTCTGCACAGACCCCGGTGCGATCCGCGCACACTAACACTATCCTACACACACTAGGGTCAATTTACATATGTACCAAGCCAATTAACCTACATACCTGTACGTCTTTGGAGTGTGGGAGGAAACCGAAGATCTTGTAGAAAACGCACGCGTGTCATGGAGAGAACGAACAAACTCCGTACAGTCAGCACCCGTAGTCGGGATCGAACCCAGTTCTCTGGCGCTTCAAGCACTGTAAGGCAGCAACCCCACCGCTGTGCCACCGTGGCCGCCCAGGCTTGGTATAATTGTAAATTGTCCCTAGTGTGTGTGGGATGGTGTAAAAGCGCAGGGATCACTGGTCGGCGCGGACTTGGTGGGCCGAAGGTCCTGTTTCCACGCTGTATCTCTAAACTAAACTAAACATTAACATTGTAGGTTATACAGCAGCTTTTGCTCAAGAAGGTCTTCCTTAATGTGTAGGAAGGAACAGCGGATGCTGGCTTAAAACCGAAGACAGACACCAAAAGCTGGAGTAACTCAGCGGCTCAGGCAGCATCTCTGGGGAAAAGGAAGAGGTGACGATGCTCTGCTTTGCTTCCAGTACCTCGTGCTAGTGAGGGAAGGAACAGGGAGATAGGGGAGCTGAATGTGTGGCTGAGGAGTTGGTGCAGGGGGCAGGGATTTAGATTTCTAGATCACTGGGATCTCTTCTGGGGCAGGGGTGACCTGGACAACAGGGACGGGTTGCACCTTAATTGGAGGGGAAACCACATTCTGGCAGGCAGCTTTGCTAGTGCTGCACGGGTGGGTTTAAACTATACAGTGGGGGGGGTGGGGTCAACAACGTGGAAGTGCATGCGTGCAGCCAACGGGAAAGAGAGTGTAGAAAGGTCACGTTTAAACTAACAGGGCAGGGGGGTGGGAACCAATGTAATAGACAATAGGTGCAGAAGGCCATTCGGCCCTTCGAGCCAGCACCGCCATTCAATGTGATCATGGCTGATCATCCACAATCATTATCCCGTTGCTGCCATCTCCCCCGACTCCGCTATCTTTCAGAACCCTATCTAGCTCTCTCTTGAAAGTATCCAGAGAACAGGGCAACACCGCCCACCTAGGCAGAGAATTCCACAAACTCACAACTCTCTTTGAGAAAAAATGTTTCCTCATCTCCGTTCTAAATGTCTTATCCCTTATTCTTAAACTGTGGCCCCTGGTTCTGGACTCCACCAACATTGGGAAAATGTTTCCTGCCTATAGTGTGTCCAAACCCTTTATAATCTTATATGTTTCTATAAGATGCCCTCTCATCCTTCTAAATTCCAGTGAAGACAAGCCCAGTTCCGCCATCCCGGGAATTAACCTGGTGAACCAACACTGCACTCACTCAAAAGCAAGAATGTCCTTCCTCAAATTAGGAGACCAAAATTGCACACAATACACAAGGTGTGGCCTCCAACTGGCCAACATGCTGGAGTTGATTATTAAAAATGTTATAACAGCGCATTTGGAAAGCAGTGACAGGAGTGCAGCGTCGGTTCACCAGGTTAATCCCCGGGATGGCGGGACTGACATATGATGAAAGAATGGGTCAACTGGGCTTGTATTCACTAGAATTTAGAAGGATGAGAGGGCATCTTATAGAAACATATACAATTATTAAAGGATTGGACAGGCTAGATGCAAGAAATTGTACTTCCGGTGGCGCTGGTGCTAGCTGCCTCCACCTTCAGTCCGGTATCTTTTTGTTTTTTGTTGTTATGTTGAAGAGCGTTTTTAATGTTTTTTTTAATGTCTTTATGTGGGGGAAGAGGGTACAGTGAGGGGGATACCGTCTTTCAGTCGCTTCCTGGAGAGGATGCGACTATTATTCGAGTCGTGTCCTCGCCCCCCCCACCCCCCCAGCAGCGGCCTACCTACTGGACTGGCGCGGCCTTTCCTGCCGGGACCGACCAGACGAGAGCTCCAGCAACGGCGGCGCAGTGTTGGAAACATTGCGGGGCGGGCGATGCCTTACCGGGGATCGCCGTTTGGAGCCCAGGAGTGGTGGGCCTGCTGCACCGACATCGCGGAGCTGTCGTTCACGGAGCTCCCAACGCGGGCGGCGCTGATCAACATGATCAACAGTGAAGACAAGCCCAGTTCCGCCATCTCGGGAATTAACCTGGTGAGCCAACACTGCACTCACTCAAAAGCAAGAATGTCCTTCCTCAAATTAGGAGACCAAAATACACAAGGTGTGGCCTCCAACTGGCCAACATGCTGGAGTTGATGATAAAAAATGTTATAACAGCGAATTTGGAAAACAGTGACAGGAGTGCAGCATCGGTTCACCAGGTTAATCCCCGGGATGGCGGGACTAACATATGATGAAAGAATGGGTCAACTGGGCTTGTATTCACTAGAATTTAGAAGGATGAGAGGGCATCTTATAGAAACATATACAATTATTAAAGGATTGGTCAGGCTAGATGCAAGAAATTGTACTTCCGGTGGCGCTGGTGCTAGCTGCCTCCACCTTCAGTCCGGTATCTTTTTGTTTTTTTGTTTTTTGTTGTTATGTTGAAGAGCGTTTTTTATGTTTTTTTTAATGTCTTTATGTGGGATGTGGGGGAAGAGGGTACAGTGAGGGGGATGCCTTGTTTCAGTCGCTTCCTGGAGTTTCTGTAATCTTTTATCACACTTTACTGCTTCCTGTGCTGCACCCTCTGACTCGTCCTGCCTTTGGCACGGTGACCAGAACTCACACCAGAGCTCCCGATGTACTTTCACCAGAGATTGACGCAAATGCACCCGTGATCACCACCCCACCCCACCTTGTCAGTTTCTGTTTGTCACTTAGATCATCCCCTTGGAGATTGCACGTACAAACTCCCTGTACGTTCGCCCCATGACAACATGTTTTTTTCCCTAGGTGCTCCGGTTTCCCCTCCCACACTCCAAAGACGTACAGGTTTGTAGGTTAATTGTCTTGGTATCAATGTAAAATTGTCCCCAGTGTGTCCAGGATAGTGTCAATGTAGCGATGTTACAAAACTTACCTTCAGCGGCGCTGCAGTTCTGCCACGGGCCGTGTGCGCGACTTTGGCGCCTTTGGGGGAGGGGGATTAAAATCCAATTTTCTAATGCCTGTCGGCGGCAGACTTCCTCGGGCTGCCAGCTGCTGAAGAATAATCGATCCGACTTCCATTCCCGATTTAATTTTTTTAATCGCGACACAATTTAATAATTTAATTTAAATAAAAAGCGACTTCTAACGCCCTCAACGCCTACAATGTGACGGATCGCAAGAACGGGACAAAACAAAGGGTAAGTCGTTTCTTTTACATATAAACTTGCTTCTTGGGATGGCTTTAATCTGATTTTACGTTGCGAAAATGTGATTTGGGCACCATACGAACCGGCAGTGTTTTTCCTGCCGATATGGAGTTCAAATTCACCGCAACCCCAACTTTCCAATCGATCGCGTTCCAGAAAAACCCACTCGCAAGATGATTTAAATGCTCTTTTTCTTGGACAATCATCTCATAAGAGCATCTAAATCGTCTATATTTTGTGTTATAGTCCACCCATATTCAATATTTTTATACTAAATATCAGTTTTAGTCCCATGGATTGTGCAAAAAAATTAAAATGTTGATTATATTGAGTGGATGTTTCTAGATTAATTTATGGGAATTAAACATCAAATTCCTTCCATCTGGCATATGAATTCACGACAGTGAGATTTAAAATCATGTTATATTGTGAATTCTCGTGTGAATGGGATTAGTTTGTTATTTGGATACTTAGGCTATTTAAAAAAATATATCCTTTTCTTAAGAAATGGAATCTACAGACCATTCTTAATGGGAAAGTAGTGGGCAGAAAGGCATGTCATGCGTGGTTTGAACAGCAAAAACTTGTAGTTTACAATGCCAAAATTGAAAAGTTGAGGAAAAACAAGATGTACAGAGTTGCTTATTGGTTACAATCTGAGGAGTATGATGATGCTACTGATTATGATATGCCAATGTAACAGCTAGCAACTGATCTTCTCCATAAAGACTTGGTCTATTGCTAGAAATTGTAATTTATTTACCTATCTGTTACGGACTTACAGCATATAATACAATAATATTAAAGTTCTGATCTTGAGAATATCACATTTTTGAATTTTCAAGGCAGTCTGGGTGTTTTTACTATTTCCGTCACAACGGTCAATTTTGTAATTAGCTACAATTAGGTAATTAACTAATTAGATGCTTTAATTTCAGGTCATCCAAGTAAGATGTTTTATATTTGTTTCAGAATGCTTCAATCTATAATAACTGAAAATTTCATTCAGTTCTCTTAATTTTTAAGGAAGGTTATGGGCTTTTGACTGTCCTCGATCACAGCTTTTGTGTTGTCAATGGAAAAGCAATAGGGAACAAGATGCTAATTTCCAAGTATGAAAATGGCAATAACTTTTTTAATACTGAAGATATGAAAGTGAATTAGGTGTCAAATTAAACTTCTTTTTATGCTTTATCGGATGGGATAAATTGCAGACTTGATTTTTTAAATCTCAAAATTTTGTAACATTGCTAGTTAATGTGCGGGGATCGCTGGTCGGGGCGGACTAGGTGAGCCGGAGGTGCTGTTTCCGCGCTGTATCTCTAAAGACTGAAAACTAAGCCTCTCTACTCATCGACCTAATGTCAGCGTCAGTGCCTGAGAAGGTCCTGATCTCCGATATCACTGTGCAGAGTGAAGATGTCCCTTACCTCATGCTGCTGTTCAGGATTCCGTCTTCCTCCCGAGAACTGGCTGGACCAGAGACAGTGTGCGGTGTTTTTATAGTCCACTGGATGGGCTGAGTCCAAATAGTTCACTCCCTGAAAGTGGAAATGAAACTGAAACTGGAAACAGGAACAATCAAGTCTTACCTATCCCCTGTGCAGCCTAGTTGTGAAACTGAAAAACCTTGATTCAAATCCCAAACCAGTGATGTTGGATTTACAGACAAGTGCGGGCAAACATTCACTTCAATTTTTCATCCCAACACGTACAAATTATAACCACATCTCAAGAGTTAATATTCGGATTAATAATATTAATAATGATGATAATAATGCTGGGCTGCCAACATTGGGTGGGAGTTGGGAGTGAGAAATTGCGAGGGAGTGCAATGATCAAGCCCGAGGGAGTGCAGTGACCGAGGGGGAGGGGGGGGAGAGGGGGGGAAAGGGTGTGGGAGGGGGGGGAGGGGGGGGGGGGGGGAAGGGTGTGGGAGGGGGGAGGGGGTCACCCCACTTTGCCTATAGAAACAAGACGAAAATAATGCCACATATTCAACCAAGTATATGGTTCAATTAATTAAGATAAATAAGTAAAACATATATATGGAAACAGGCCCTTTGGCCCACCAAGTCCACACTGACCAGCAATCTACCAGACACCAGTTCTATCCTACACGCCAGGGACAATTTACAGATTTCAATTAACCTACAAACCTACACTCATAGGGAGAATGTACAAATTCTGTACAGACAGCACCCGTAGTTAGGATCAAATAGAAACATAGAAACATAGAAAATAGGTGCAGGAGGAGGCCATTCGGCCCTTCGAGCCAGCACCGCCATTCATTGTGATCATGGCCGATCGTCCCCTATCAATAACCCGTGCCTGCCTTCTCCCCATATCCCTTGACTCCACGAGCCCCTAGAGCTCTATCTAACTCTCTCTTAAATCCATCCAGTGATTTGGCCTCAACTACCTTCTGTGGCAGGGAATTCCATAAATTCACAACTCTCTGGGTGAAAAAGTTTTTGCTCACCTGTCTTAAATGACTTCCCCTTTATTCTAAGACTGTGGCCCCTGGTTCTGGACTCACCCAACATTGGGAACATTTTTCCTGCATCTAGCTTGCCAGTCCTTTTATCATTTTATGTGTTTCTATAAGATGCCCCCTCATCCTTCTAAACTCCAGTGAATACAAGCCTAGTCTTTTCAATCTTTCCTCATATGGCAGTCCCGCCATCCCAGGGATCAGTCTCGTGAACCTACGCTGCACTGCCTCAATCACAAGGATGTCCTTCCTCAAATTAGGAGACCAAAACTGTACATAATACTCCAGATGTGGTCTCACCAGAGCCCTATACAACTGCAGAAGAACCTCCTTACTCCTATACTGAAATCCTCTTGTTATGAAGGCCAACATTCCATTAGCTTTCTTCACCGCCTACTGTACCTGTAAGCCAACTTTCAGTGACCGGGGTACAAGGACGCCCAGGTATCTCTGCACCTCCCCCTTACCTAACCTAACCCCATTGAGATATTGGAGTGGAGGGACCTTGAATGGAGTCGAGGGGGGAGGTGAAGGGACAGGTGTTGCATTTCTTGCGGTTGCAACGGAAAGTGCCCGGGGAGGGGGTGGTGCGGGAGGGAAGGGAAGAATTGACGAGGGAGTTGCGGAGGGAGCGGTCTTTGCGGAAGGCAGACATAGGGAGAGATGGGAAGATGTGGCGAGTGGTGGGGTCACGTTGGAGGTGGCGGAAATGGCGGAGGATTATGTGTTGTATTTGCCGGCTGGTGGGGTGAAAGGTGAGGACCAGAGGGACTCTGCCCTTGTTGCGTGTGCGGGGATGGGGAGAGAGAGCAGTGTTACGGGGTATGGATGAGACCCTGGTGTGAGCCTCATCTATGGTGGCGGAGGGGAATCCCCGTTCCCTGAAGAACGAGGACATTTCCGATGCCCTGGTATGAAATGTCTCATCCTGGGAACAGATGCGGCGTAGGCGGAGGAATTGGGAGTAGGGGATGGAGTCTTTACAGGGGGCAGGGTGGGAAGACGTGTAGTCCAGATAGCCATGTGAGTCAGTGGGTTTGTAATGTATGTCGGTCAGGAGTCTGTCCCCTGCGAGTCTGTCTACTGCATCCGCTGCTCTAGATGTCAGCTGATTTACATCGGTGAGACCAAGCGTAGGTTGGGCGACCGTTTCGCCGAACACCTCCGCTCAGTCCGCAATAACCTACCTGACCTCCCGGTGGCTCAGCACTTCAACTCCCCCTCCCATTCCCAATCCGACCTCTCTGTCCTGGGTCTCCTCCATTGCCAGAGTGAGCAACAGCGGAAATTGGAGGAACAGCACCTCATATTCCGTCTGGGGTCCTTGCGTCCTTATGGCATCAACATTGAATTTTCCCAATTTGGCTAGCCCGTGCTGTCCCCTCCCCTTCCTTCACCCTCTAGCTGTCTCCTCCCCCCCCCCCATCCACCCGCCCTCGGGCTCCTCCTCCTCCTCCCTTTTTCCTTCTTTCTTTCCCCACCCCCCATCAGTCTGAAGAAGGGTTTCGGCCCGAAACGTCGCCTATTTCCTTCGCTCCATAGATGCTGCTGCACCAGCTGAGTTTCCCCAGCAATTTTGTGTACCTCCCATTGAGATATTAATCTGCCCCCTTGTTTATGCCGCCAAAGTGGATAACTACACATTTATCTATATTATACTGCATCTGCCACGCATCTGCCCACTCACTCGACCTGTCCAGGTCACCCTGCAACCTCCTAGCATCCTCTTCACAGTTCACACTGCCACCCAGCTTTGTGTCATCTGCAAACTTGCTAGTGTTATTCCTAATTCCCTCTTCCAAATCATTAATATATATGGTAAACTGTTGCGACCCCAACACAGAGCCTTGCGGCACTCCACTCGCCACTGCCTGCCATTCTGAAAATATATCCCGTTCACTCCTACTCTTTGCTTCCTGTCTGCCAACCAATTTTCTATCCATGTCAACACCCTACCCCCAATACAATGTGCTCTAATCTTAGTCACCAGTCTCCCGTGCGGGGCCTTATCGAAGGCTTTCTGAAACTCTAGATACACTACATCCACTGGCACCCCTTCATCCATTTACTTGTCACTTTGTATTCACTAGCGGAAGTGGCGGAAGGGAGAACAGAGAACTGGCCGTTTCCAACCTCTTTTTTTCCGATTTTTCCGACTATTTCTGTACACTTTGTACTTAATCCAGGATTGGCCTTATATATATAGTAATACTTTGCTGGGCTGTATGCAAAATAAAATGTTTTCACTGTACCTCGGTACACGTGACAATAAAGAACCATTGAACAAGCGTAAACTTTATTAATATCGGCTCAAGGCTGAAGTGCAAGTTTTAGACTTTAGAGATACGGCGCGGAAACAGGCCCTTCGGCCGACCGAGTCCTAGCGCACTAACACTATCCTACACACTAGGGACAATTTTACGTCATACCAAAGCCAATTAACCTACAACCCTGTATGACTTTGGAGTGTGGGAGGAAACCGGAGCACCCAGAGAAAACCCACACGGTCACTGAGAGAACGTACAAACTCCGTACAGTCAGCACCCGTAGTCAGGATCAAACCCGGGTCTCTGGCGCTGTAAGGCAGCAACATTACCGCTACCCAACCGTGTAGCCCCTTGAATCCCCTGGAGCTGATCCTGTTCACCTTAGTGTGGACCAAGAAAACCACTTAGACTGCACCGTTGACGCGTAATGATGCACTAGAATTGTCGCATTTTATGAGTGATTTATTCATTACTTTAATGCACAAACTCTGATATTACAGAATGTTAAACAATATTGATCATGAAACGTGCCCCAATGTTCATAACGCTTTAATCAAAAAAGTTGAAACTCGTAATTGTCGGCATTATATCCTAGAAACTAAATCAGATTGCACATCATCGATGGTGCTTCTCACACAAAAATCAGTTCTAACTCCCTCTTTTATAGTTTTGCACCCCTCAGGTTCTCATTAACTCCCCCCCCCCCCCCCCCCCCCACCTCACCTTAAGCCTCTGATATATTTCGATAGCATGCAACACAAAGCTCTGCATTGTCCCCCGGTATACGTGACAATAATGAACATAAACCTTAATCCTAAACCTTTAACAGTACACGTGACCATGAACTAAACTGAACTAATCTCCCCTTTGCTCTATCTATTGTACTTGAGTTTAACGTCTGTACTTATGTACAGTATTCTCTGATCCGTTTGGATAGGAAACAAAACAAAGCTTTTCAGTGTATCTTAGTACACGTGGCAACAATAAACTTAATCGTTATCCTTTTACCCCAGAATTTAGTGGACAAACAATTAACGTCCAGGTGAATTTGTGACCATTGAGTAACGGGCTGGGAAATCACTGCTGGTGCCTCTATTCTGACCATCGCATCGGACGCACGTGAAATGGCGTCACGTCCTCCACAACGCAGCTCTGATCCACCTCTGGTTGAATGTGAAAGTTTGTTGAGAGATGGGATCATTGTAGATCAGTCAGAGAAACGGGCACCAAACCTGCAGAAGATCATCAACAAAATATCAATTCAAGTGTCTCCATTAAGGCACCGCACACAAGCTTGGTCAGACTCTGTAATAATCATGGCATCCGACTCCACAACGCCCTGAAAGTGGCCGCACAAGTAGATCGAGTGGTGAAGAAGGCGTACGGTAAGATGAGGAAGGAAAGTGCAGATGCTGGTTTACACTGAGGATAGACACAAAAGTCTGGGATGACTCAGCGGGTCAGGCAGCATCTCTGGAGAAAAGGAATACCCCTCAGATTCCTATTAACTCTTTTCCCCTTCACCTTGAACCTATGTCCCCTGCTCCTCGATTCCCCTACTCTGGGCAAACGACTCTGTGCAACTACCCGATCTATTCCTCTCATGATTTTGTATACCCCGATAAGATCTCTCCTCATCCTCCTGCGTCCATGGAGTAGAGACCCAGCCTACTCAACCTCTCCCTATAGCTCTTTTCTGAATCCTTTCAAGCTTGATAATATCTTTCCTGTAACTTGGTGCCCAGACCTGAACACAATATTCTAAATGTGGTCTCACCAACGTCTTATACAACTGCAACATGACCTCCCAACTTCTATACTCTGACTGATGAGAAAAACATTTTTCACACAGAGAGTGGTGAATCTCTGGAACTCTCTGCCACAGAAGGTAGTTGAGGCCAGTTCATTGGCTATATTTAAGAGGGAGTTAGATGTGGCCCTTGTGGCTAAAGGGATCAGGGGGTATGGAGAGAAGGCAGGTACAGGATACTGAGTTGGATGATCAGCCATGATCGTATTGAATGGCGGTACAGGCTCGAAAGGGCCGAATGGCCTACTCCTGCACCTATTTTCTATGTTTCTATGAAGGCCAAAGTGCCAAAAGTGTTTTTGACCACCTTATCTACCTGCGACTCGACCTTCAAGGAACCATGCACCTGTACTCTGAGATCCCTCTGCTCTACAACACTACCCAGAGGCCTAACATTTACTGTGTAGGTCCTGCCCTTGTTCGAAGTCCCAAAATGCAGCACTTCACACTTCTCTGTATTAAATTCCATCAACCATTCCTCCGCCCACCTGGCCAATCGATCAAGATCCTGCTGCAATCTTTCACAACCATCTTCACTATCTGCAAAACCACTAACTTTTGTATCAGTCAGGGAGTCATGATGCTTCTTTATCGGACTTTGGTTATTTGGAGTTAATTTGGAGTATCACATGTAGTTCAGGGCGCCCCATTGCTGTAAGGATGTGGAGGCTTTGGAAAGGGTGCAGAGGAGGTTCCTGGACTAGAGGGTATTAGCTACAGGAGATGTGCGGGGCATGTTTTTTTTACACAGAGGGCTGTGTGCGCCCGGAACTTGCTGCCGTGAGTGGTGGTTGAGGCACGATTGTGGCATTTGACAGACTTTTGGATGGGCCGATGGATATACAAGGAATGGTGGCAGATAGGATTTGGTCTTGGCATCGTGTTCTGCACAGACACCGTGGGCCGAAGGGCCTGTTCCTGCGCTGTACTGTGTTACGTTCTATGTTCTAGTGAGGAATGGTTGAGGAAGGACCTTTCTCGCCCTTACCTCCTGGTCCTGGTATCTCCAGCCTAAGTAGAAGGGCGCAATTCACGAAGAGCGCTGAGATATTCTTCGTTGCCACGATCCCACCGCAAGGCCTTTTCATAGCATTCAACAGCTTCAGAATTCTCCCCGGCTTCTCGGTGAAGAAACCCCAGGATACCCCAGGCTCTGCTGTTGTACGGGTTCCTGGTAATTTGCCTTCTTGCAATCTTCTCCAACTTAGTGCAACAAGTTTTCCAATATTTCGTGCCGTGCTGGATTTTAAGGCCTTCCATAAAATGGTGGATGGCGTTTAATTTAGATTTGGTGTGATCCAGTTCATATACTTCAAGCCATAACTCTATTGCCTGCTTTTCATCTGGAGAAACATCCTCTAAACTCCGGAGGTTGTTGTATATTTCCACCGTTTTAACTGATTCATCATTCATTAAGCAGATCCTGGCAAAATCCAGCTTTGCAAATACATTCGATGGCTTCAGTTGAAATGCCGTTCCAAAATCGATCTGCAATGCCTTGATTTCTACGCAGATCCAATCGTTTTTCCCTGTAACAGATACCTATTTGATGGTGCAAGAAAGAAGAGCGCGGAGTGAATTCTAAGGCTTTCTTCAGCAGCTCTATCGCTTTATCAACATTGCGCTGTATTCTGTAAAACTTTGCTGCATAGCGGAGCATAAATGGAGAATCTGGGCTTGTCCGCAACGCTTCTTCAACCAATTCATTCGCCTCTGCCTTTTGCTGGAACTCTTAGAGCCTGAGGGCCAGCATCACCCTAGCCACAGATTCACCCGGATCGAGCTCCAGCACCCGTCTCAGCTGTCTCACCAACTGACTCACTTCGGGGTTTTCCGAGATCGCGGAAATCGATTCCAGACGGTACAGAGCGGTGGCGTAGCTCATGTTCCACTCCGTGTTGTCGGGATCTTCCTCCAGAGTCTTGGCGAAACATTCCTTCGCCTCCTCACAGCAATGATTGCGGGAGCTCAGCAAAGACCACCCCTTCTCCCCCAACACCTCGGGCACCATTGCTGTGACGTGCGGGCCCTGTGTGAGGGGACCACACATCACCTCCAGCTTGTCGAGGTAGGACTGGGCCTCGCTGAGTTGCCCCATGTGGTAATGCAACCAGGCCCGGTTGCCATGGGTGACGATGCTCCTCCTCTCAAATCCATCCCCATGGATCTCCCTCAGACGTCTCTCCGCCTCCTCTAAGTCACGGAGAGCTTCTTCGCAGTTGCCCTGCAGTTAGTTGATGTAAGCCAGCTGGTTGTGCGGCACGCCTTGGTGCTTCCCGCCGATGATAATCGAATCCTGCAACCTCTGCTTCACGTCGTCCAGGTCGACGATGTCCATCTGTGGGCCCCACGTGAAGTGGCACTGAAGCTGGCCGAGCTTCACCAACAAGGACTCCCTCAGTGTGTCGCTGCAAGAGAGCACAAGGTGATCAATGGGACAACACACAAAAAGCTGGAGTAGCTCAGTGGGTCAGGCATAATCAAGGATGAGTCGCACCCTGGTCACTCCCTTTCCTACCCTCACCCATCAGGCAAGAGGCACAGAAGTGTGAAAACGCACACCTCCAGATTCAGGGACAGTTTCTTCCAAGCTGTTATCAGGCAACGGAACCATCCTATCACCAACGAGAGAGCGGTCCTGACCTTCCAGCTACCTCATCGGTCTATCTATGATCGGACTTTACCTTGGACTAAACGTTACTCCCTTTATCCTGGATCTGTGCATTGTGGACAGCTTGATTGTAATCATGTATAGACATTCTGCTGAATGAATAGCACAAAGCAAAAAAAGCTCATGTTTTAGCTGCATTTCAGCTCCACCCTCCTGATCTTAGGTTTCCCGGTACGGAGGAGGAGGTTCGGTCGGCTATTCAGTGGTGGGAGGAAGGGGGACCTCCATATCGGTTTGCCCCTGGACCTGACCAAGATGGCCGCTCACATGTCCCGGCAACGGACAGTCGAGGGTTCTGCCTGAGTCGACCGCCTGCCCCACTTCCGGGCCTACGTCCGGGACTCGTGAGGCCTTCCGTGAGCACTGATTGCCATAAAGGAGTGAAGGAGGGGTTAGGTGCATCGTGGATAAGAATGACAACACTGTAATGATAACAACGCTTGTCTGTACGGAGTTTGTACGTTCTCCCCGTGACCTGTGTAGGTTTAATGCGAGATCTCCAGTTTCCTCCCACACTCCAAAGACTTGCAGGCTTGTAATTGTAGGCTGATAGTTTTGTTTAGTTTAGGCAAGGCAAGGCAACTTTATTTATATAGCACATTTCATACACGAGGCAGACTCAAAGTGCTTCACATAAAGACATGTCATACAATAAATGAAATAATAAAATGAAATAAAATAGAAGAATTAAAAGAAAAGAAAAGCAAAATTAAAAATGCATAATAAAAAGTGCAAAAGTTAAAAGTGCAATGTAGTTAAGATTTAGCTGAAAGCTAAAGTAAACATAAAAGTTTTCAGTCTTGTTTTAAAAGTGGTCAAAGTTGAGGCAAGTCTTAAATCTTCAGGAAGTTTATTCCAGCTATTTGTTGCATAGTAACTAAATCCTGCTTTCCCATGTTTTGTATTTACTCTGGGAATCACTAGCAGATTGGTTTCAGAAGATCTAGAAGGCTTATATAGTGGAAGCATGTCAGTGATATACTTTGGCCCTAAACCATGTAGTGATTTATAGGTGAGCAGCAGGATTTTAAAATCAATTCTCTGACTTACAGGGAGCCAATGTAAGGATTTAAGAATTGGTGTAATGTGTTCAAATTTTTTGGTCTTTGTTAGAACTCTAGCAACAGTGTTCTGAACAAGCTGTAGCTGCCTGACAGTTTTTTTTGGAAGACCTGCAAGGAGACCGTTACAATAATCTAGCCTACTATTAATAAAGGCATGTACAAGTTTTTCTAAGTCTTGAGCTGACATGAGTCCTCTTAATCTTGCTATGTTTTTGAGGTGATAGTAGGCCGATTTTGTTACTGATTTGATGTGACTGTCGAAATTTAAATCTGAATCCATAATGACCACAAGATTTCTGGCTTTGTTTGAAGTTTTCAGGGACAGAGAGTGAAGGTGTTGGGTTACTTTAGTTTAGTTTAGTTTAGAGATACAACGTGGAAACAGGCCCTTCGGCCCACCGAGTCTGCACAGACCCCGGTGCGATCCCCGCACACTAACACTATCCTACACACACTAGGGTCAATTTACATATGTACCAAGCCAATTAACCTACATACCTGTACGTCTTTGGAGTGTGGGAGGAAACCGAAGATCTTGTAGAAAACCCACGCGTGTCATGGGGAGAACGAACAAACTCCGTACAGTCAGCACCCGTAGTCGGGATCGAACCCAGTTCTCTGGCGCTTCAAGCACTGTAAGGCAGCAACCCCACTGCTGTGCCACCGTGGCCGCCCAGGCTTGGTATAATTGTAAATTGTCCCTAGTGTGTGTAGGATGGTGTAAAAGCGCAGGGATCACTGGTCGGCGTGGACTTGGTGGGCCGAAGGTCCTGTTTCCACGCTGTATCTCTAAACTAAACTAAACATTAACATTGTAGGTTATACAGCAGCTTTTGCTCAAGAAGGTCTTCCTTAATGTGTAGGAAGGAAGAGCGGATGCTGGATTAAAACCGAAGACAGACACCAAAAGCTGGAGTAACTCAGCGGCTCAGGCAGCATCTCTGGGGAAAAGGAAGAGGTGATGATGCTCTGCTTTGCTTCCAGTACCTCGTGCTAGTGAGGGAAGGAACAGGGAGATAGGGGAGCTGAATGTGTGGCTGAGGTGTTGGTGCAGGGTGCAGGGATTTAGATTTCTAGATCACTGGGATCTCTTCTGGGGCAGGGGTGACCTGGACAACAGGGACGGGTTGCACCTTAATTGGAGGGGACTGCATTCTGGCAGGCAGCTTTGCTAGTGCTGCACGGGTGGGTTTAAACTATACAGTGGGGGGGTGGGGACAACAACGTGGAAGTGCATGCGTGCAGTTAACGGGAAAGAGAGTGTAGAAAGGTCACGTTTAAACTAACAGGGCAGGGGGGTGGGAACCAATGTAATAGACAATAGGTGCAGAAGGCCATTCGGCCCTTCGAGACAGCACCGCCATTCAATGTGATCATGGCTGATCATCCACAATCATTATCCCGTTCCTGCCATCTCCAACCGGGCTACACCGCCCACCGAGGCAGAGAAATCCACAAACTCACAACTCTCTTTGAGTTCTAAATGTCTTATCCCTTATTCTTAAACTGTGGCCCCTGGCTCTGGACTCCACCAACATTGGGAAAATGTTTCCTGCCTCTAGTGTGTCCAAACCCTTTATAATCTTATATGTTTCTATAAGATGCCCTCTCATCCTTCTAAATTCCAGTGAAGACAAGCCCAGTTCCGCCATCCCGGGAATTAACCTGGTGAACCAACACTGCACTCACTCAAAAGCAAGAATGTCCTTCCTCAAATTAGGAGACCAAAATTGCACACAATACACAAGGTGTGGCCTCCAACTGGCCAACATGCTGGAGTTGATGATTAAAAATGTTATAACAGCGCATTTGGAAAGCAGTGACAGGAGTGCAGCGTCGGTTCACCAGGTTAATCCCCGGGGTGGCGGGACTGACATATGATGAAAGAATGGGTCAACTGGGCTTGTATTCACTAGAATTTAGAAGGATGAGAGGGCATCTTATAGAAACATTTCTCTGCCTCGGCGGGCTGTGTAGCCCGGTTCTCTGGATACTTTCAAGAGAGAGCTAGATAGGGTTCTGAAAGATAGCGGAGTCGGGGGAGATGGCAGGAACGGGATAATGATTGTGGATGATCAGCCATGATCACATTGAATGGCGGCGGCAGACTTCCTCGGGCTGCCAGCTGCTGAAGAATAATCGATCCGACTTCCATTCCCGATTTTATTTTTTTAATCGCGAGACAATTTAATAATTTAATTTAAATAAAAAGCGACTTCTAACGCCCTCAACGCCTACAATGTGACGGATCGCAAGAACGGGGCAAAACAAAGGGTAACTCGTTTCTTTTACATATAAACTTGCTTCTTGGGATGGCTTTAATCTGATTTTACGTTGCGAAAATGTGATTTGGGCACCATACGAACCAGCAGTGTTTTTCCTGCCGATATGGAGTTCAAATTCACCGCAACCCCAACTTTCCAATCGATCGCGTTCCAGAAAAACCCACTCGCAAAATGATTTAAATGCTCTTTTTCTTGGACAATCATCTCATATGAGCATCTAAATCGTCTATATTTTGTGTTATAGTCCACCATGTTTTAGTCCCATGGATTGTGCACAAAAATTAAAATGTTGATTATATTGAGTGGATGTTTCTAGATTAATTTATGGGAATTAAACATCAAATTCCTTCCATCTGGCATATGAATTCATGACAGTGAGATTTTAAAATCATGTTATATTGTGAATTCTCGTGTGAATGGGATTAGTTTGTTATTTGGATACTTAGGCTATTTAAAAAAATATATCCTTTTCCTAAGAAATGGAATCTACAGACCATTCTTAATGGGAAAGTAGTGGGCAGAAAGGCATGTCATGCGTGGTTTGAACAGCAAAAACTTGTAGTTTACAATGCCAAAATTGAAAAGTTGAGGAAAAACAAGATAATAATAATACATTTTATTTATGGGCGCCTTTCAAGAGTCTCAAGGACACCTTACAAAAATTGAGCATGTATAGGAAAAACATGTAAGGGGAATGAAATAAATAGTAGAGACATGACTAGTACACAAAGTAAAGACAGAATTCAATACAAAACACAGCATGAGGCAATTAATGCACAGATGAAAAGGGACGGGGACGTGGGGCTAAGGATAGGCAGAGGTGAAGAGATGGGTCTTGAGGCGGGACTGGAAGATGGGGAGGGACACGGAATTGCGGATCAGTTGGGGGAGGGAGTTCCAGAGCCTGGGAGCTGCCCTGGAGAAGGCTCTGTCCCCAAAACTGCGGAGGTTGGACTTGTGGATGGAGAGGAGACCGGCTGATGTGGATCTGAGGGACCGTGAGGGTTGGTAGGGGGAGAGGAGGTCAATGAGATATGTGGGGGCCAGATGGTGGAGGGCTTTGTAGGTGAGGACCAGGATTTTGTAGGTGATCCGGTGGGAGACGGGAAGCCAGTGAAGTTTTTTGAGGACTGGAGTGATGTGATGCCAGAGTTGTACAGATGTACAGAGTTGCTTATTGGTTACAATCTGAGGAGTATGATGATGCTACTGATTATGATATGCCAATATACCAGCTAGCAACTGATCTTCTCCATAAAGAGTTGGTCTATTGCTAGAAATTGTAATTTATTTACCTATCTGTTACGGACTTACAGCGCATAATACAATAATATTAAAGTTCTGATCTTGAGAATATCACATTTTTGAATTTTCAAGGCAGTCTGGGTGTTTTTACTATTTCCGTCACAACGGTCAATTTTGTAATTAGCTACAATTAGGTAATTAACTAATTAGATGCTTTAATTTCAGGTCATCCAAGTAAGATGTTTTATATTTGTTTCAGAATGCTTCAATCTATAATAACCGAAAATTTCATTCAGTTCTCTTAATTTTTAAGGAAGGTTATGGGCTTTTGACTGTCCTCGATCACAGCTTTTGTGTTGTCAATGGAAAAGCAATAGGGAACAAGATGCTAATTTCCAAGTATGAAAATGGCAATAACTTTTTTAATGCTGAAGATATGAAAGTGAATTAGGTGTCAAATTAAACTTCTTTTTATGCTTTATCTGATGGGATAAATTGCAGACTTGATTTTTTTAATCTCAAAATTTTGTGACATTGCTAGTTAATGTGCAGGGATCGCTGGTCGGTGCGGACTAGGTGAGCCGGAGGTGCTGTTTCCGCGCTGTATCTCTAAAGACTAAAAACTAAGCTTCTCTACTCATCCACCTAATGTCAGCGTCAGTGCCTGAGAAGGTCCTGATCTCTGATATCACTGTGCAGAGTGAAGATGTCCCTTACCTCATGCTGCTGTTCAGGAATCTGTCTTCCTCCAGAGAACTGGCTGGACCAGAGACAGTGGGCGGTGTTTTTATAGTCCACTGGATGGGCTGAGTCCAAATAGTTCACTCCCTGAAAGTGGAAATGAAACTGAAACTGGAAACAGGAACAATCAAGTCTTACCTATCACCTGTGCAGCCTAGTTGTGAAACTGAAAAATTTTGATTCAAATCCCAAACCAGTGATGTTGGATTTACAGACAAGTGCGGGCAAACATTCACTTCAATTTTTCATCCCAACACGTACAAATTATAACCACATCTCAAGAGTTAATATTAGGAATAATAATATTAATAATAATGATGATAATAATGCTGGGCTGCCAACATTGGATGAGAGTTGAGAGTGAGAAATTGCGAGGGAGTGCAATGATCAAGCCCGAGGGAGTGCAGTGACCGAGGGGGGGGGGGGGGAGGTGTGGGAGGGGGGGGGGGGAGGGTGGGGGGGGAGGGGGGGGGGGAGGGGGGGGGAGGGGGATCGCCCCTCTTTGACTATAGAAACAAGACGAAAATAATGCCACATATTCAACCAAGTAAATGGTTCAATTAAATTAAGATATATGGAAAAAGGCCCTTCGGCCCACCAAGTCCACACTGACCAGCAATCTACCATACGCCAGTTCTATCCTACATGCCAGGGACAATTTACAGAAGACAATTAAACTACAAACCTACACTTTCGGATGTGGGAGAAACCGGAATATCTGGAGAAAACCCATGTGGTGGATCAGAGCTGCGTTGTGGAGGATGTGACGCCATTTCACGTGCGTCCGACGCGATGGTCAGAATTGAGGCACCAGCAGTGATTTCCCAGCCCGTTACTCAATGGTCACAAGTTCACCTGGACGTTAATTGTTTGTCCACTAAATTCTGGGGTAAAAGGATAAGGATTAAGTTTATTGTTGTCACGTGTACTAAGATACACTGAAAAGCTTTGTTTTGCTTCCTATCCAAACAGACCAGAGAATACTGTACATAAGTACAGACGTTAAACTCAAGTACAATAGATAGAGCAAAGGGGAGATTAGTTCAGTTTAGTTTATTGTCACGTGTACCGAGGTGCATTGAAAAGCTTTTGTTGCGTGGTAACCAGTCAGCGGAAAGACAATACATGATTACAATCGAGGTGTCCACAGTGTAAGAAATGTTGCTGCAGGACTAGAGATTGTAATATGTGATTGTAGATCTGCTTCTGTGGTTAGCACGCAAATAATCGCCTGGGTTCGACACCATCTTTCTACACAAAGTGTAAAATACAGAGTGCAAAACTATAAAAGATGGGGTGAGAACTAATTGTTGTGTAAGAAGCACCATAGATGAGGTGCCATTTGATTTAGTTTGCAGGATACACTCCTGCATTTAAGAGTTCCAACATATGCAATATGTTATTTTAATTTTCGTTTAATGCTTTATGACCATTTGGGCACCTTTTTCTGGTCAATATTTTTAGTTTAGTTTAGCGATACCGAGCAGAAACAGGTCCTTCGGCCGACCGACTCCGAGCCAACCAGCAATCCCCGCACACTAACGGTATTTACACACACTGGGGACTATTTACATTTATACTAAGCCAATTAACCTACAAACCTGTAAGTCTTTAGAGTGTGGGAGGAGACCAGTGCACCCGGAGAAAACCCACGCTGTTGCGGGGAGAACGTACTAATGCCCCTGTCCCACTTAGGAAACCTGAACGGAAACCTCTGGAGACTTTGCACCCCACCCAAGGTTTCCGTGCGGTTCCCGGAGATTTTTGTCAGTCTCCCGATCTGCTCCCACTACCGGCAACCTCCGGCAACCACCAGCAACCTGCGGGAACCGCACGGAAACATTGGGTGGGGCGCAAAGTCTCCAGATGTTTCCGTTCAGGTTTCCTAAGTGGGACAGGGGCAAAACTCCTTCCAGGCAGCACCAGTAATCGGGATCGAACCCGGGTCTCTGGCACTGTAAGTCAGCAACTCTACCGCTGCGCCACCGTTTCTGATCAATATTGTACAACATGCTGTAATATCAGAGCTAAAGCATTAAAATAATAAATAAAGCAGTAATAAAATGCAACAACTTTGGTGCATCATTCTGCGTCAATGCTGGAGGCTAAGTCGTATTCTTGGTCCACTCTACGGTGAACAGTGTCAGCTCAAAAACTTTCAAGTCTAAAGTCCAAAACCTGCACTGCAGCCTTTAGCGCTGATAATAATGTTTACCCTACTTCAGTGGTCCTTTATTTTCACGAGTTGCAGTGAAATTCGATTTTTGTTTACATGAGGTGTAGTGAGATTCTAATTTTGCATACAGCCCAGCAAAGTATTACTATATTTAAGTACAAAGTGTACAGAAATAGTCCACTGAGACCATACACCAGAGTTTGCCAGGTTTGGGCTCCATTTTCAAAGTCCTAGTAGCTTTCTGTGCAGTGGAGAGTGGGAGGGAGATACAGGGAGATTGGTGGGAGTCGGTGTGGCACAGGAGAGGGGGAAGGGGGGAAGAAAGTGGTGGAGGTTGCGTGGGGGGTGGGGGAGGATTCATAGAGTTACCTAAAGTTGGACAAGTCATTGTTCGTACCATTACTTTTGTAAGCTACCCAAGTGGAATATGAGGTGTTCTTCCTCCAGTTTGCTTGTGCTCTCACTGTGGCAATGGGGGAGGCCCAGGGCAGAAAGGTCAGTGTGGGAATGGGGAGGAGAGTTAAATCAATTAGTAACCAGAGATCCAGTAGGCCTTGGCAGACCAAGCGTACGTTTAGTTTAGTTCAGTTTAGAGATACAGCACCGAAACAGGCCCTTCGGCCCACCGAGTCCATGCGGACAAGCGGTCCCAGCGCACTAACACTATCCTGCACACATATTAGGGACAATTTACATTTTTACTGAAGCCAATTAACCTACAACCTGTACGTCTTTGGAGTGTGGGAGGAAACTGGAGCAACCGGAGAAAACCCACACAGGTCACGGGGAGAACGTACAAACTCCGTACAGAGAGCACCCGTGGTCAGGATCGAACCCGGGTCTCTGGCGCTGTGAGGCAGCAACTCTACCGCTGCGCCACCGTGCCGATTCAGCAAAAAACATAGATCAGACTTGATGGAATGGCGGAGACTTGATGGACCGAATGGCCTAATTCTGCTCCTAGAACTTATGTAGATGGTCACCGAGTCTACGCTTGGTCTCGCCGATGCACAGGAGCCCACAGTGGGAACTCCAGATGCAATAGGTTTCCCACACGACAGACATACAGGTTTGTAGGTTAATTGGCTTTGGTAAAATTGTAAATTGTTCCTAGTGTGTGTTGGATAGTGCTGGTGTACGGGGATGCTGGTCGTCACGGACTCAGTGGGCCGAAGAGCCTGTTTCTGCACTGTATCTCCAAAGTCATGGGCAACAGCGGTCCAGTGAGCAGCTTGAGGAAGGAGAGGCTAGAGAAGAGTAGTTAGGTTAAAAAAGGAACATGAGATTTCCTTGGAAGGAAAAGTTAGTTAGAAGCCAATGATGTTCCATGAGATTACTAGGAGCATGAGGGTGACCAGGGGAGTCATCTCTGGTTGGAAGCAGGGGGTGAGGATGGGGCCTTAGGTCTAGAGACACAGCCTGGAAACAGGCCCTTCGGCCCATCGATACCATGGAGACCACCGATCGTTCGATGTCATCCCACTTTCACATTATCTACACAGTTGGGGAATTTACAGAAGCCAATTAACCTACAAACCTGCTCGTTGTTGGAATGTGGGATGAACCCGGAGGAAAGCCATGCGGTCACAGGGAGAACATGCCACGGTTACAGCCCCCAGAGTCAGGGTCGAACCCAGGCCTCTGGTGCTGTGAGACAGCAGATCTACCCGCTGTGCCACCGTGCCGCCCGAGAGAGGAATCTGCACCTCATTTCCCTTTTCCACCTCCTCATCTCCTCCCACATTCGAAACGCTCCTTCGTTTAGCAGTATTGCTAAATTGAGGGAGTGCAGCGTTGGTTCACCAGGTTAATTCCCAGGATGGCGGGACTGACATATGATGAAAGAACAGGTCGACTGGGCTTATATTCACTGGAATTTAGAAGGATGAGAGGTTATCTTATAGAAACATATAAGATTCTTAAGGGATTGGACAGGCTAGATGGAGGAAAATTGTTTGATCGATGTTTCGGGGAGTCCAGAACCAGAGGTCACAGTTTAAGAATAATAGACCTTCAGCCCAGAGACATTAGTTAGACGAACTAAGTACCAATGTCTGACCATGGGAGTGTGTAGGGGGTCACCTGAAATTAACGGAATTGGGAGTCTGCCGGACACCACCCGCTGCGTGTAGACCTGGGGGACCCCCCAAGGGGCCAAAAAATGGGTGCTAATAGATGAGTGAGGTACCACTTGAATATACTACCATGGTGTGCTCACTGCTACGCCTATATCAACAACACCAATGGCAGACATTTTTCCTGCTGCAAAAGGCCCGCCAGACCCCCCACAAAGGGCCTAAAAATGGGCTAGCATATAGACGAGCAAGGTACCACTCACAAATAATGCCAAATGAACAAGTTGAGTTCATAGAGTACAAAATGGGTTACGCCAGACAAATAGTCCGCTGCACTACAGGTACCAGACGCCCCAAAAATGGACACCCTAGACCCTGATGTCCAACTAGGCTAACCTAGATATTATGGGTACCAGTTGAAACAAAGTTTAAATGATCTACCACACCTTGGGGAATATAAAATGACCTATAACAGAAGTCAAGTCAAGGTTTATTCGTCACATACACATACGAGATGTGCAGTGAAATGAAAAGTGGTAATGCTCGCGGACTTTGTGCAAAAAACAAACAAACAAACAAACAGCAAACTACACACAGAATGGAACAGAATCACATATTTTACATTTTACATATTGTGGGAGGAATGGAAAAAGGATGAAAACAGCAATTAAAAAAACCCAGTAGAATGGTACAGTAGAATGGAACAATTATCCACTGCCTTGGGTCTACTAGACCCCTTAAATGGGCCCTTGGGCCCATCTAGTCTAGACTTGATATTAAAGGTATCGGCTAAAACCAGGTTTAGATGATCACGGACTAGGAAATACAAAATCACCCATGCCAGAATAATAATCCATTTCCTTGGTCTTACCAGACTCCCCAAATAGTCCCCTGATTTCCCAACTTGGGGTGGGGGGGCGGGTCTGATAGGCACAAGGCAGCAGATAATTGGTCTGGCATCGGTCATTTTGTATTCCTCAAGGTGTGATTGATCATTTAAAACAAACATTTAGCTCAACATGTCGTCCAAAATTGACATTTTGGTCCCAAGCTCATTTGTATATGGACCAATGTATTTTTAAAGTGTATTATTAATGTACTTGTATAAGAAATGATTCATTTAAGAAGAACAGACTCAAATGTTAACCCTACCCCTAAGGAAAATGTATTTGTTATGTTACATTAAACCTTTAAATTCAAAAGATATTAACTCCAAATTGTGTAACAATAGTTGGAAGATGCCCAATAAGATGTTCTTTAAACATATTTGTGTGAAACGCTGTTAAACTATAATAAAGATTCCAGTTTTCTAACATTACTGAAAGATTAAAACCTCAAGGTCACCATGATAACTGTATTTGAGGTTAGAGGACACCTGTACAAAAAATGAAAAGTTTCTTATGGCAAAAATAGAAAATGATTTCAGCTTTTGCAAGAAAATGTAAATGATTAATGCACCAACACTTGTGCAAGTTGCCTTGGTAATTTTTTCACGCAAAACCTCACCTCATCTATCCTGGGTGTGGGGGTCTGGCGGGCCTTTTGCAGCGAGAAAAATGTCTGCTGTTTGTGTTGTTGGTATAGGCGTGGCAGTTAGCAAACCGTAGTAGTGGATTTAAGTGGTACCTCACTCATCTATTTAGCACCCAATTTTTGGCCCCTTGGGGGGTCCCCCAGGTCAACACTCAGCGGGTGGTACCCGGCAGACACCCAATTCCGTTCATTTCAGGTGACCCCCTACACACTCCAATGGTCAGACATTGGTACCTAGTTCGTCTAACCTAATGTCTCTGGGCTGAAGGTCTATAAGGGGTAGGCCTTTTAGGACTGAGATGAGGAAAAAACCTTTCACCCAGTGAGTTGTGAATCTGTGGAGTTCTCTGCCACAGAAGGCAGTGGAGGCCAATTCACGGGATGTTTTCAAGAGAGAGTCAGATTTAGTTCTTAGGGCTAACTGAATCAAGGGATATGTGGAGCAGGCAGTAATGATTTTATGATTTTGCCGGGATCTGCTTAATGAATGGTGAATCAGACAGGGCGGTGAAGATATACAACGACCTCCGGAGATTAGAGGATGTCACTCCAGATAATAAGCAGGCAATAGAGATACAGCTTGGATTATATGAACTGTATCACACCAAATCTGAATCAAACGCCATCCACCATTTTATGGAAGGCCTTAAAATCCAGCGCGGAAAGAAATATTGGAAAATTTGTTACACTAAGTTGGAGAAGATTGCAAGAAGGCAAATTAACAGGAACCCGGACAACAGCAGAGCCTTGGGTATCCTGGGGTTTCTTCACCAAGAAGCCGGGGAGAATTCTGAAGCTGTTGAATGCTATGAAAAGGTCTTGCAGTTTGATCGTGGCAACGAAGAATATCTCAGCGCTCTTCGTGAATTGCGCCCTTCTAGTTAGGCTGGAGATACCAGGACCAGGAGGTAAGGGCGAGAAAGGTCCTTCCTCAACCATTCCTCACTAGAACATAGAACGAAACACAGTACAGCGCAGGAACAGGCCCTTCGGCCCACGGTGTCTGTGCAGAACACGATGCCAAGACCAAATCCTATCTGTCTCCATTCCCTGTATATCCATCGGCCAATCCAAAAGTCTGTCAAATGCCACAATCGTGCCTCAACCACCACTCACGGCAGCAAGTTCCGGGCGCACACAGCCCTCTGTGTAAAAAAAACATGCCCCGCACATCTCCTGTAGCTAATACCCTCTAGTCCAGGAACCTCCTCTGCACCCTTTCCAAAGCCTCCACATCCTTACAGCAATGGGGCGCCCTGAACTACATGTGATACTCCAAATTAACTCCAAATAACCAAAGTCCAATAAAGCTGCATCGTGACTCTATGACATACTCAATACATGGACCTATGAAGGCAAGCATAGTATACGGTGACGGACACAAAAAACTGGAGTAATTCAGTGGGTCAGGCAGCATCTCTAGAGAAAAGGAATAGGTGACATTTCAGGACCAAGACCCTTCTTCAGACCCCAAACGTCGCCTATTCCTTCTCTCCAGAGATGCTGCCTGACCCGCTGAGTCACCCCAGACTTTTGTGTCTATCCTCGGTGTAAACCAGCATCTGCACTTTCCTTCCTCATCTTACCGTACGCCTTCTTCACCACTCGATCTACTTGTGCGGCCACTTTCAGGGCGTTGTGGAGTTGGATGCCATGATTATTACAGAGTCTGACCAAGCTTGTGTGCGGTGCCTTAATGGAGACACTTGAATTGACATTTTGTTGATGATCTTCTACAGGTTTGGTGCCCGTTTCTCTGACTGATCTACAGTGATCCCATCTCTCAACAAACCATCACATTCAACCAGAGGTGGATCAGAGCTGCATTGTGGAGGATGTGACGCCATTTCACGTGCGTCCGATACGATGGTCAGAATAGAGGCACCAGCAGTGATTTCCCAGCCCGTTACCCAATGGTCACAAATTCACCTGGACGTTAATTGTTTGTCCACTAAATTCTGGGGTAAAAGGATAAGGATTAAGTTTATTGTTGTCACGTGTACTAAGATACACTGAAAAGCTTTGTTTTGCTTCCTATCCAAACAGACCAGAGAATACTGTACATAAGTACAGACGTTAAACTCAAGTACAATAGATAGAGCAAAGGGGAGATTAGTTCAGTTTAGTTTATTGTCACGTGTACCGAGGTGCATTGAAAAGCTTTTGTTGCGTGGTAACCAGTCAGCGGAAAGACAATACATGATTACAATGTTTCCGTGCGGTTCAGTAACTCTACCGCTGCGCCACCATTTCTGATCAATATTGTACAACATGCTGTAATATCAGAGCTAAAGCATTAAAATAATAAATAAAGCAGTAATAAAATGCAACCACTTTGGTGCATCATTCCGCGTCAATGCTGGAGGCTAAGTCGTATTCTTGGTCCACTCTACGGTGAACAGTGTCAGCTCAAAAACTTTCAAGTCTAAAGTCTAAAACCTGCACTCCAGCCTTTAGCGCTGATAATAATGTTTACCCTACTTCAGTGGTATTTTCACGTGTTGCAGTGAAATTAGATTTTTGCATACATGAGGTGCAGTGAGATTCTAATTTTGCATACAGCCCAGCAAAGTATTACTATATTTAAGTACAAAGTGTACAGAAATAGTCCACTGAGACCATACACCAGAGTTCGCCAGGTTTAGGCTCCATTTTCAAAGTCCTAGTAGCTTTCTGTGCAGTGGAGAGTGGGAGGGAGACACAGGGAGATTGGTGGGAGTCTGTGAGGCACAGGAGAGGGGGAAGGGGGGAAGAAAGTGGTGGAGGTTGCGTGGGGGTGGGGGAGGATTCATAGAGTTACCTAAAGTAGGACAAGTCATTGTTCGTACCATTACTTTTGTAAGTTACCCAAGTGGAATATGAGGTGTTCTTCCTCCAGTTTGCTTGTGCTCTCACTGTGGCAATGGGGGAGGCCCAGGGCAGAAAGGTCAGTGTGGGAATGGGGAGGGGAGTTAAATCAATTAGTAACCAGAGATCCAGTAGGCCTTGGCAGACCAAGCGTACGTTTAGTTTAGTTCAGTTTAGAGATACAGCACCGAAACAGGCCCTTCGGCCCACCGAGCCCACGCGGACAAGCGGTCCCAGCGCACTAACACTATCCTGCACACATATTAGGGACAATTTACATTTTTACTGAAGCCAATTAACCTACAACCTGTACGTCTTTGGAGTGTGGGAGGAAACTGGAGCAACCGGAGAAAACCCACACAGGTCACGAGGAGAACGTACAAACTCCGTACAGAGAGCACCCGTGGTCAGGATCGAACCCGGGTCTCTGGCGCTGTGAGGCAGCAACTCTACCGCTGCGCCACCGTGCCGCTTCAGCAAAAAACATAGATCAGACTTGATGGAATGGCGGAGACTTGATGGACCGAATGGCCTAATTCTGCTCCTAGAACTTATGTAGATGGTCACCGAGTCTACGCTTGGTCTCGCCGATGCACAGGAGCCCACAGTGGGAACTCCAGATGCAATAGGTTTCCCACACGACAGACATACAGGTTTGTAGGTTAATTGGCTTTGGTAAAATTGTAAATTGTCCCTAGTGTGTGTTGGATAGTGCTGGTGTACGGGGATGCTGGTCGTCACGGACTCGGTGGGCCGAAGAGCCTGTTTCTGCACTGTATCTCCAAAGTCATGGGCAACAGCGGTCCAGTGAGCAGCTTGAGGAAGGAGAGGCTAGAGAAGAGTATTTAGGTTAAAAAAGGAGGCATGAAATTTCCTTGGAAGGAAAAATTAGTTAGAAGCCAATGATGTTCCATGAGATTACTAGGAGCATGAGGGTGACCAGGGGAGTCATCTCTGGTTGGAAGCAGGGGGTGAGGATGGGGCCTTAGGTCTAGAGACACAGCCTGGAAACAGGCCCTTCGGCCCATCGATACCATGGAGACCACCGATCGTTCGATGTCATCCCACTTTCACATTATCTACACATTTGGGGAATTTACAGAAGCCAATTAACCTACAAACCTGCTCGTTGTTGGAATGTGGGATGAACCCGGAGGAAAGCCAAGCGGTCACAGGGAGAACATGCAAACTCCACACGGACAGCCGCCAGAGTCAGGGTCGAACCCAGGCCTCTGGTGCTGTGAGGCAGCAGCTCCACCCGCTGTGCCACCGTGCCGCCCGAGAGAGGAATCTCGACCCTAAGTATTTCCCTTTTCCACCTCCTCATCTCCTACCACCTTCGAAACGCACCTTCGTTTAGCAGTATTGCTAACTTGAGGGAGTGCAGCGTAGGTTCACCAGGTTAATTCCCAGGATGGCGGGACGGACATCTGATGAAAGAACAGGTCGACTGGGCTTAAATTCACTGGAATTTAGAAGGATGAGAGGGTATTTTATAGAAACACTAGACCAAGTGCAGACCCGTTGGGTCTGTTTCCCCAACGGCGTTTTGCGGGGGGGGGGGGGGGAGGGGGGGCTGCGGCATCAAACTCACATTAACCACCCCCCAAACACACAGGGGGGGGGAGGGGGGGTGTGAAGAGGGGAGGGAGGGGAGAGGAGGTGGAGGAAACGGGACAGATTTGGGAGGGAAAGGAGAGCGGGGTAGGGGGTGAGAGAGGGGGATGGGGAGAGAGATGTGGGGGAGGGGGAGGATGGGGAGGTAGGGGAGTAGGGAGGGAGGGGCAGAGGGGTGGGGGAGAGAGGGGAAAGAGTGGGGAGGGAGAGTGAAGGGGGAAGGGGGAGAGGTGGAAGAGTGGGGAGGGAGGTGGAGAGGGGTAGGGGGAGTGATGGAAGAGGGACAGAGGGGTAGGAGGAAGGGGGCGGGTGGAGAGAGGGAAGGGGGTGGCATAGAGAAGGTAGGGGGGTGGGGGAGAGAGGGATGGGTGGGAGAGGGAGAGGGGTGACGAGAGGGAAACATAGAACCATTGAAATTAAGTGCAGGAGTAGGCCATTCGGCCCTTCGAGCCTGCACCACCATTCAATATGATCGTGGCTGATCATCCAACTCAGTATCCTGTACCTGCCTTCTCTCCATACCCCCTGATCCCTTTAGCCACAAGGGCCACATCTAACTCCCTCTTAAATACAGCCAATGAACAGGCCTCAACTACCTTCTGTGCCAGTGAATTCCAGAGATTCACCACTCTCTGTGTGAAAAATGTTTTTCTCATCTCGGTCCTAAAAGATTTACCCCTTATCCTTGGCATATGTAAATGAATCCATTCCGATTGGACATATGTGAGCATTGGGCATTGTGACATCACACGATGGAATGTTCAGCAGGGGCTGGGGCTGGTGCAGCTTCTGTGGGTGAGAAGCCAGTTTATTTTCGAAATATTTTGGGGGGGGGGGGGGGAGAAGGATTTGTTTAAAAACGTGCACTTAAACACGACGAAATGTAATGAGGTGCGGATACTTAGAAAGATAAGTGAAATCTCTACCAAAATGGAAAAGATGTCGGCTATTCAGCTTTCTCCCTTATCCTTAAACTTTGACCCCTTGTTCTGGTCTTCCCCAATGTGAGAGAAGGGTTAATAGGGATGGTTGATTTATACTAGAACTCTGAAAAATATAACTTAGAAAGAAATAAGGTGTCAGCAGAAGCCAGACTGCTGGTAGAAGAAAGTAACAATATACAGAACAGAGGGAACTTCTAGATAAAGAAGTAACAGATAAAAACTCCAGCAGAAGCCTTTGACATCAGGAGATGTTCCGAGACGTTTCTGGATGTTCTCGTGGGAATGTGGGCTTTATGTTATGATTGGACGAAGCTCGATGGGGAGACATGAGGCACTGACCATAGTGAAGAAAGGTATAAAAGATAGATACAACCTCCATTTTTGTGTGTCTCTAGAGGATGATAGAGGAGGGACACCCTTTTCTGCGCAGAAATGTAATAAAGGAAAACTTGTTTCTTTGATTTTGTCTCTGAAGAGTTTGTGACTGATTTTGAATCTCACAGATGGGGGCTCGGTTCCGGGATCAATTACTCCAGCCAGCTGACGGGAGTAGACGGACGAAGGGAAGGTGCACCCTGCTGATTTCAGCAGTCTCAGACTCCTTGCTTGCCGCCAGCTGTTTGAGCAGTAGTATCCAGGACCACACAGAGAGACACGAGAAACAAGTGATAGTGTGGGAGTGGTTGGAAATCGCGAAAAGTCAATCGAGCAATTTCTGTGCACAGACCCAGGTAGGAACATTGACTAATAAAGTACTTCCTGGACGATTGTAAAGACCTTGTGGTTGACGCCCTGAAGGATTCAGGGGGCTGCAAGGCAAACCCAGAAGGGAGGGGAAAAGGTTGTGGGCCAAATCCCCGCATTCTGCCCAATAGTCCGTTGGGGCAAATGCTGGACCCTGGAGGGCAGGAAATACCCAGGGGTTGAAGAAGCCAACAATGATAAGGTATAGTCAGTTGGGGAAAATGCAGAGCTGCATATGGGCAGGAGATGTCCACGGAAAATGCAGAGCTGCATATGGGCAGGAGATGTCCACGGAAAATGCAGCGCCGGAGGGGGCCAAAATACCCAAGGGAAAGAGAAGACAGGGGCCGGGGTGGACGAAAATCACCCGGCCAACAAGACGGGGAGTCAAAGGGCAGAAGGGGAAGATAAGAAGTTCGGTAGAAATTAGACCCGAGGGAGGTACCTAGGAGAGGACCCTGAGGGGGAAGGGAGTTTGCCTCCTTGAAGATTCATTAGGTCTGACGAAAACAGTTAGATCAATAGGGAGTTTGCCTCCTTGAAGATTCATTAGGTCTGACGAGAACAGTTAGATCAATTCCTGAGAGACAGGAAAATTCCTGATACAGGATGATAAAGGAGTTACTCCCGAAAGTAGCAGATAAGAAGACGGCAGAGGCCGCGAAAGGGGGATGTGATAGAAGACGGCAAAGGCCGGGGACAACAGTGCAGGCAGGTAGAAAATATAAATTGAATAATCTATTTGAAGTAAGAATGAAACAAAGTGATTTGTTTGAAAACCGGTTTGGAACAAATGGTTAAAATGAGCAAGTTGTAAAATTGAACACAGACGCCCCGTGGCAGAGGTGGGAATTCCCACTGTGTTTGGGCGGTGGGGGATTGCGAACAAGCTGCAAAAATTAACTCTTTGTATCCTGGTAACCTGAAAAAGAGAAGTTGTAAAAATCGTTTCTTGATGTTCTTTTAGATTTCTTGTCAGTAAAGTTAACTGGAAATAAGTTAATTGATGAAACATGACCAGCTTTTATGTTGTTTTATGGTAGACATTCAAGTTGAGAAACACAGACAGAGAGACAGCCAGACAGAGAGAGAGAGATTTTATTTATTTAGCGAATGCAAAATCCTTTAGCCAAGCAGTTGCCACTTGATCTGCTGTGTGAAGGGTGACAAGTCCTCCTTTGAGTCTTTGTTGAAGGCATGCTTCAATGATGTGTTGTAAGGGAGTGCCACAAGCACACCGTGGGGTTGGGCTGCTGCCCCATTTGTGAAGGCTGGCCAAGCAGGGGCCATGTCCAGTCCTGAATCTATTCAGCGTCGAGAAAGAGAGAGAGAGAGAGAGACAGACACAGACACAGACAGAGAGAGAGAGAGACAGACAGAGAAACAGAAGTAAGAGACGACAGATTATCCCTTGGAGCACCCATGAACTGAGAGGGCTAAAATTTAAAAAAAAAAAGGAAAAAAAATGGATTAGGGCTTTGGAGGAGGAGAACGTGGGACGATTGTTGGCCATGGAAGATTTGAAGGCACCATTGGTGAAGTGGTGGGAACCACTATGTAAATTGTTACAATGACCAGCAATAGACTACAAACATGGCCGCCGCTCACAAACTTACCGGCAACAGCGCCACCGTTAGGTCAGCTGCTGTTACTGCAGCCTGACTACCGGCCACAGCGCCATCTTCTGGTTGGATGCCGTCATGAACGAGGGTATGCAGGCCCCTCAGCAAATGTTACCCACTTAAGGTGAACCCCAAGGAACAAAGGGGAATGAAAAGGTGGAGAGTTGAAAATGAGCAAGAAATAGAAGGCAACCAGTTGATGAACGTTATATTATGAACTATTGTGGTGGAAGCCATTCTTCTTAAAGTCAAGCAGAATCAGTAAACAGTTGGTCTCTGCGGTCAATGTCAATGAACAAAGCCCCTGGTTGAAAAGACTGAAATAAGTGATGAACTGACACAAGTGAGTCCTATGACGGAACCAAGCGGGGCCAGAGAATTACATGTCAATAATACATGTCTTGGGGAACTTTTCCTCAAAGTCCTATCAGGAGTGAAATTAATCTGGAGATGATAAGCCCTAACAGGACTGGGGTCCCCAAGAGAGAGGAAGGGATTTAAGGAAGGATGTCAAGAAAGGCTAGGATGAGGTAGGTTTTTTAAATTAGATGGGAAAGGCAGAGTTGAAAGTTGAGGGGGAACTTCTTTACTCAGAGAGTGGTAGCTGTGTGGTATGAGCTTCCAGTGAAGGTGGTGGAGGCAGGTTCGATTTTATCATTTAAAAATAAATTGGATAGTTATATGGACGGAAAAGGAATGGAGGGTTATGGTCTCAGCGCAGGTATATGGGACTAGGGGAGAATACGTGTTCGGTACGGACTAGAAGGATCGAGATGGCCTGTTTCCGTGCAGTAATGGTTATATGGTTATACCCTTAGAAGGTATTTGCTGATGTGGACAATTTGTTGGTTTGTTCCACAAGTAAAGAGAGAGAGAGAGAGAAATACTTCAGAATATAAGACAGCAGATGATGACCTTGGGAAAGGCAGGATATAGTTCAGACTAGATTGGAAAATATGTTGAAATTGTATGGTGAAACGGAAAAAGTACATGTCAAAGAAGTTAAATTAAAATGCGGACAAAGCAGCTGAAACAGCATCTGGAAGAGATGTCCAGGGTAAGTCTGAATCAATTTAGGTATAAACACTACAGTGTCGTTTATGATGAATAAGGTAATTAAGAGGTTTGGTAAACCTACAGAAATCAGCTTTGACAACGGATTGTTTTCATTTGATGAAAAGAATAAATGGAACATTTGTGTAATGCTCTTCCATTGGCACTGAAGAAATGTTGCATGCAAACTAACCAGCCGTGGGTGGCACAATAGAGAAGTCCCTGCAGGGGACCGAGTTTGGAACAGTTACAGATCGAATAATAAAAAAAAGTATATGAAACAGTTAATAATGATATACAAGTCTATTTATGAACAGGTAAAGTAAAAGCTGTCGGAGATGGACCAGGAGGAAGGACCCTTTAAACCTGAAGACAAGGTGTATGTATGAGTTTTCTAAATCACCGACCGATGTTCGTTTAGAAGGTTGAGATACCTAGTACAATTTCAATAATTACATGAGGGCTGTCCTGCAGGTACGAATAGATAATAGCCCTGAGGTAAGTGAACAAGAGGACAAAGAAGAGTAGAGTTTTAACAAGAACGTTGTTTGACATCAGTGGTGGGAAATAATGGAAAGGATACTAAAGGCAATATTATAGGGATTTGGATAAATAGGGTAGGATTAGGAAGAATTAGCATGGATTTGTGATTGTGATATTTGACTAATCTTGATTTTTTCCTTAAAAAAGAGGTTATTAGGGAAATTGATGAGGTTAAAGTGGTGAACTTCAGTAAGGCCTTTGATTCAGATTCAGATTCAGATTCAATTTTAATTGTCATTGTCAGTGTATAGTACAGAGACAACGAAATGCATTTAGCATCTCCCTGGAAGAGCGACATAGCAAATGATTTAAATAAATAATAATAAGTGATAATAAGTGTCCGGGGGGTGGGGGGGGTGATTGGCAGTCACCGAGGTACGTTGTTGAGTAGAGTGACAGCCGCCGGGAAGAAGCTGTTCCTGGACCTGCTGGTTCGGCAACGGAGAGACCTGTAGCGCCTCCCGGATGGTAGGAGGGTAAACAGTCCATGGTTGGGGTGAGAGCAGTCCTTGGCGATGCTGAGCGCCCTCCGCAGATAACGCTTGCTTTGGATAGACTCAATGGAGGGGAGCGAGGAACCGGTGATGCGTTGGGCAATTTTCACCACCCTCTGCAATGCCTTCCGGTCGGAGACAGAGCAGTTGCCATACCATACTGTGATGCAGTTGGTAAGGATGCTCTCGATGGTGCAGCGGTAGAAGTTCACCAGGATCTGAGGAGACAGATGGACCTTCTTCAGTCTCCTCAGGAAGAAGAGACGCTGGTGAGCCTTCTTGATCAGAGTTGAGGTATTGTGGGTCCAAGAGAGGTCATCGGAGATGTTGACTCCCAGGAACCTGAAGCTAGAAACACGTTCCACCTCCGTCCCGTTAATGTGGATGGGGGTGTGCGTGCCGCCCCTGGACTTCCTGAAGTCTACAATGAGCTCCTTGGTCTTCTTGGAGTTAAGGGCCAGGTTGTTGTCAGCGCACCATGCTGCTAAGTGCTGGACCTCCTCCCTGTAGGCCGACTCATCGTTGTTGCTGATGAGGCCAATCACCGTTGAATCATCTGCATACTTGATGATGGTGTTAGTACCATGTACAGGTGTGCAGTCATAGGTGAAGAGGGAGTAGAGGAGGGGGCTCAGCACACAGCCCTGTGGAACGCCGGTGTTCAGGGTGAGGGTTGAAGAGGTGTGCTTGTCTAACCTAACAGACTGGGGTCTGTTGGTTAGAAAGTCCAGTATCCAGTTGCAGAGGGAGGGGTCGATGCCCAGGTTACCGAGTTTGGTGATCAGTTTTGATGGTATAATGGTGTTGAATGCTGAGCTGTAATCGATGAACAGCATTCTTACGTAAGTGTCTCTGTTGTCGAGGTGGGAGAGGGCGGAGTGAAGTGCCGTTGAGATGGCATCCTCCGTACTCCTGTTCTTGCGGTAGGCAAACTGATAGGGATCCAGTGTGGGGGGTAGGCAGCTTTTGAGGTGTGCCAGGACCAGCCTCTCGAAGCACTTGGTGATGATGGGGGTAAGTGCAACTGGGCGGAAGTCGTTGAGGCTTGCCGCAGTGGAGTGTTTTGGCACTGGCACGATGGAGGTGGTTTTAAGGCACGTGGGGACAACTGCTTGGGCAAGTGACAGGTTGAAGATGTCAGTCCAGACGTCTGTCAGCTGCGCAGCACAGGCCCTGAGCACGCGCCCGGGGATGCCGTCAGGGCCAGCAGCTTTACGTGCATTAGTCCTACTCAGTGCCACGAATACGTCGTAGGGGGTGAGTGTGAGGGGTTGGTGATCGGCAGGTAGCACAGCCTTGATGGCTGTCTCTAGATTGTCCCTGTCGAAGCGGCCATAGAAGTGGTTAAGCTCCTCAAGGAAGGAGGCGTCGCTGGATGTGGGGGTGGTGTTGGAGGGTCTGTAGTCCGTGATGGCCTGGATGCCTTGCCACATGCGTCGGGGGTCGGAGTTGTTGTTGAAGTGCTCCTCAATCCTGAGCTTATGGCAGTGCTTGGCCAAGGTTCAATAAGGAAATAAGGTTGGTTAAGAAGAGGTTAGTAAGGAATAGCAAGATGGATTAAAAAGTGGCTGTATGGGAAATGAGGGAGAGTAATGGTGGATGGATGTTTGTCAGGTTGGAGGTCAATGACTAGAGGGGTACCTCGGGGATGTGTGCTGGGTCCACTGTTGTTTGTCATGTGAATCAATAAAATGGATGTTGGTGTGGTAAGATAGATTAAGAAGTATGTAGATGATACTAAGATAGGTGGTGTTGTGAATAATGAAGTAGATTTTAAAAGTGTACAGAGAGATTTAGGTCATTTGGAAGAGTGGGTTGAAACATGACAGGTGGATTTAATGTTGATAAGTGTGATACATCTTGGCAGGACAATTCAAATTAGACGTACATGGTAAATGATTGTGAATTGAGGAATGAAGTTGAAATCAGAGCATTGTTTATAGAAGTTGGGTTGTAATGTTAAATTGTACAAGGTATTGGTGAGGTCAATTGTGGAGTATGGTGTATAATTTTGGTAGGCATAATTATAAGAGAAAGGTTGAACGAGTTAGATATTTGGGGAAAGAGAGAAGGAATACCACACATAGAGGGTAGTGATGTTTTCTTAAGGAACTATTTACTGGCAGTATCTCGTTCTATTACAGAATTAAAAACCAAGGGGCTGCTGGCACAGAGTCCCGATCTCGACTTGCCACTCCATTCTGTGAAAGCAGAGAACTGGGATCTTGTAAAATCATGGAAGGAAGAAAAGCTGTAACCTAGGTGGACTGGACCCTACCTTGTGTTATTAATCACCGAGACAGCAGTACGAACAAAAAGAAAAAGGGTGGACACACGCAAGCCGATTTAAGGGTCCTGTGGAGGCCCCACCGGACAATATCAGCCCATGGACTGTGCGTGAAGGGAAGGAACCATTGACTTTGTGCCTATTCGGATGTTGTATCATTCCCTGCGCACGGGGTCTGGCTCAGCGATTTATAGAGACAGCCCTGACAAAGAACAGCACCGTCATGATGGCCTTCAGAACACAGTATGACTAGCGAGAGGAGGATAGGGAGGCGAAGAATCTGCTGCTAGCACTAGAAAAGGAAGATATAGTATAAATCAAGAGTTGCGTAGCAAAAAGAAAAATGGTGGATTGTGAGAGAAGGGTTAATAGGGATGGTTGATTTATACTAGAACTCTGAAAATATAACTTAGAAAGAAATAAGGTGTCAGCAGAAGCCAGACTGCTGGTAGAAGAAAGTAACAATATACAGAACAGAGGGAACTTCTAGATAAAGAAGTAACAGATAAAAACTCCAGCAGAAGCCTTTGACGTCAGGAGATGTTCCGAGACGTTTCTGGATGTTCTCGTGGGAATGTGGGCTTTATGTTATGATTGGACGAAGCTCGATGGGGAGACATGAGGCACTGACCATAGTGAAGAAAGGTATAAAAGATAGATACAACCTCCATTTTTGTGTGTCTCTAGAGGATGATAGAGGAGGGACACCCTTTTCTGCGCAGAAATGTAATAAAGGAAAACTTGTTTCTTTGATTTTGTCTCTGAAGAGTTTGTGACTGATTTTGAATCTCACACCAACATCCGGAACAATCTTTCTGCATCTAGCCCGTCCAACCCCTTAAGAATTTTATACGTTTCTATAAGATACCCCCTTAATCTTCTAAAATCTAGCGAGTACAAACCGAGTCTATCCAGCCTTTTCTCATATGAATGTTCTGACATCTCAGGAATCAGTCTGGTGAAACTTCTCTGTACTGTCACTATGGCAACGATGTCTTTGAGCATTGGGCATTGTGACATCACACGATGGAACGTTCAGCATTGGCTGGGGCTCCTGCATAGGCATATGTAAATGGGTCCATTCCGATTGGACATATGTGAATATCGGGCATTGTGACATCACACGATGGAACGTTCAGCAGGGGCTGGGGCTGTTGCTGATTCTATGGGTGAGAAGCTAGTTTATTTTTGAAATATTGGGGGGGGGGGGGGGAAGGATTTGATTAAAAACGTGCAATTTAACACGACGAAATGTAACGAGGAGCGGATACTTAGAAAGAAAAGTGAAATCTCTACCGAAATGGAAAAGACGTCGGCGATTCTGCGTCCGGTTTCGGAGTTGCAGGGAATCAATGGAAGAAATGCGGTCGGAAGCCGTATATGTAAATGGATCCATTCCGATTGGACGTCTGCGAGCGTCGGGCATCGCGATTGGACGTCTGAGAGCATCGGGCATTGTGACATCGCACGGCGGGAACGAATCGAAAGGCAGAAAGGCAGCCGGACGGATGTCGGACGGATGGGGCGAGAGTTTTAATATATAACTAGACCAAGTGCAGACCCGTTGGGTCTGTTTCCCCAACGGCGTTTGCGGGGGGGGGGGGGGGGAGAAGAGGGGAGGGAGCGGAGAGGAGGAGGAGGAAACGGGATAGATTTGGGAGGGAAATGTGAGCGGGGTAGGGGGTGAAAGATGGGGAGAGAGATGTGGGGGAGGGGGGGATGGGGAGGAGGGAGTGGGAGAGGGGTGGGGGAGAGAGGGGAAAGAGTGGGGAGGGAGAGTGGAGGGGAAGGGGGAGAGAAGTGGAAGAGTGGGGAGGGAGGAGGAGAGGGGTAGGGGGAGTGATGGAAGAGGGACAGAGGGATAGGGTGAAGGGGGTGGGGGGAGAGAGGGAAGGGGGTGGGGTAGAGAGGGAAGGGGGGTGGGGGAGAGAGGGATGGAGAGGGGTGAGGAGTGGGGGAGAAGAGAGTGGGAGAGAAGTGGAAGAGTGGGGGGGGAGGGAGGGAGGGATAGAGGGGTAGCGGGAGTGGTAGAAGAGGGACGGGGGAGTGGTTGGACGAGGGACAGAGGGGAAGGGGTGGGGGAGAGAGGGGAATGGAGCGGAAGAGAGAGGGGTGGGGGAGGGAGAGGCATCGGGTAAGGGGATAGAAGTTGAAGAGTGGGGAGGGAGGGGTAGGGGGAGTGGTGAAAGAGGGACAGAGGGGTAGGGGTAAGGGGGTGGTGGTAGAGTGGGAAGGGGGGTGGGGGAGAGAGGGATAGGTGGGAGAGGGGTGAGGAGAGGGAAACATAGAAACATATAAATTAAGTGCAGGAGTAGGCCATTCGGCCCTTCTAGCCTGCACCACCATTCAATATGATCATGGCTGATCATCCAACTCAGTATCCTGTACCTGCCTTCTCTCCATACCCCTGATCCCTTTAGCCACAAGGGCCACATCTAACTCCCTCTTAAATATAGCCAATGAACTGACCTCAACTACCTTCTGTGGCAGAGAATTCCAGAGATTCACCACTCTCTGTGTGAAAAAATGTTTTTCTCATCTCTGTCCTAAAGGATTTCCCCCTTATCCTTAAACTGTGACCCCTTGTTCTGGTCTTCCCCAACATCTGGAACAATCTTCCTGCATCTAGCCTGTCCAACCCCTTAAGAATTTTATACGTTTCTATAAGATACCCCCTCAATCTTCTAAAATCTAGCGAGTACAAGGCGAGTCTATCCAGTCTTTCTTCATATGAAAATCGTGACATTCCAGGAATCAGTCTGGTGAACCTTCTCTGTACTGTCACTATGGCAACAATGTATTTGAGCATTGGGCATTGTGACATCACACGATGGAACGTTCACCATTGGCTCGGGCTCCTGCGAAGGAATATGTAAATGGATCCATTCCGATTGGACATACGTGAACATCGGGCATTGTGACATCACACGATGGAACGTTCAGCATGGGCTGGGGCTGGTGCGGATTCTGTGGGTGCGAAGCCAGTTTAGTTTTGAAATGTTGGAAGGGGGAGGATTTGATTGAAAACGTGTGAGAAGAGGGGAGGGAGGGGAGAGGAGGAGGAGGAAACGGGATAGATTTGGGAGGGAAAGGAGAGCGGGGTAGGGGGTGAGAGATGGGGAGAGAGATGTGGGGGAGGGGGGATGGGGAAGATGGGGAGGAGGGAGGGAGAGGGAGAGGGTGGGGGAGAGAGGGGAAAGAGTGGGGAGGGAGAGTGGAGGGGAAGTGGAAGAGTGGGGAGGGAGGAGGGGTAGGGGGAGTGATGTACCTGCCTTCTCTCCATACCCCCTGATCCCTTTAGCCAACGCAGCCGTTCCCTTCCCGTAGCCCCCACTGGGGGGGGGGGGGGGCGGCATCACACACACAGAGTTGGAAAAGTGTATAAACACCGTTCCCTACCTGTAGCCCCCAGCGGAGACGTGGTCGTCGAAGTCGGGTCCCGGCCGTCTTAAAATAGCGTATGTTGAAGTCGTCGAAGTCGGGTCCGTCGCGGCAACGCGGGGGTGGGGGGGGTGGCGGGGCGGCATCACACACACGAAGCATCCCCACACACAGAGCCTTAAAAGTGTAATGCCCCAACGCAGCCATTGCCTACCCGCAGCCCCCACGGGAGACGTGGTCCTCGAAGTAGAGCCGTTCCCGAAAGGCCGTTTTTAAATGGCGTCGCTTGAGGTTGTGCTGCGGGCGCCAGCAGCCGTTATGGTCGCTGGCCAGCAGGAGGCGACAATATGAGTGAGTGGAGTGAGGGGGGCAGGTGAAGGTTTTAATGAAAAAAATGGACATAAACATAACGAAATGTACTGAGGAGTGGAGAGCTGGAAGGGAAAGTGAAATGTCTACCGAAATGGCTGCTTGTATGGGTGAGAAGCCAGTTTATTTTTGAAAAACTGGGGGTGGGGGGGGGGGAGAAGGATTTGATTAAAAACGTGTACTTAAACACGACGAAATGTAATGAGGGGCGGATACTTAGAAAGAAATGTGAAATCTGTACCGAAAATGAAAAGATGTTGGCGATTCTGCTTTCTCCCTTATCCTTAAACTTTGACCCCTTGTTCTGGTCTTCCCCAACATCCGGAACAATTTTTTTTGCATCTAGCTCGTCCAACCCCTTAAGAATCTTATACGTTTCTATAAGATACCCCCTTAATCTTCTAAAATCTAGCGAGTACAAGGCGAGTCTATCCAGTTTCTCTTCATATGAAAGTTCTGACATCCCAGAAATCAGTCTGGTGAACCTTCTCTGTACTCCCTCTATGGCAACGATGTCTTTGAGCATTGGGCATTGTGACATCACACGATGGAACGTTCAGCAGGGGCTGGGGCTGGGGCTGGGGCTGGGGCAGCTTCTATGGGTGTGAAGCCAGTTTATTTTTGAGATTTTGGGGGGGGGGAAGGATTTGATTAAAAATGTGTACTTAAACACGACGAAATGTAATGAGGAGCGGATACTTTGAAAGAAAAGTGAAATCTCTACCGAAATGGAAAAGATGTCGGCGATTCTGCGTCTGGTTTCGGAGTTGCAGGGAATCAAAGGAAGAAATGCAGCCGGAAGCCGTCCATGTAAATGGATCCATTCCGATTGGATGTCTGCGAGCATCGGGCATTGCGATTGGACATCTGCGAGCATTGGGCATTGTGACATCGCACGGGATAGATTTGGGAGGGAAAGGAGAGCGGGGTAGGGGGTGAGAGATGGGGGAGGGGGGATGGGGAAGATTGGGTGGAGGGAGGGAGGGGGAGAGGGGTGGGGGAGAGAGGGGAAAGAGGGGGGAGGGAGGAGGAGAGGGGAAGGGGGAGAGAAGTTGAAGAGTGGGGAGGGAGGAGGAGAGGGGGAGGGGGAGTGATGGAAGAGGGATAGGGGGAAGGGGGTGGGGGGGAGAGGGAAGGGGGTGGGGTAGAGAGGGAAGGGGGGTGGGGGAGAGAGGGATGGGAGAGGGAGAGGGGTGAGGAGAGGGAGGGGGAGGAGAGAAGGGCAAGAGAAGTGGAAGAGTGGGGAGGGAGGGAGGGGTAGAGGGGTAGCGGGAGTGGAGGAAGAGGGACGGGGGAGTAGTGGAAGAGGGACAGAGGGGTAGGGGAAGGGGTGGGGAGAGAGGGGAAGGGGGGGAAGAGAGAGGGGTGGGGGTGGGAGAGGCGTGGGGTAAGGGGATAGAAGTGGATGAGTGGGGAGGGAGGGGTAGGGGGAGTGGTGGAAGAGGGACAGAGGGGTAGGGGAAAGGGGGTGGTGGTAGAGAGGGAAGGGGGGTGCGGGAGAGAGGGAAGGGGGGTGGGGGAGAGGGGTGAGGAGAGGGAAACAGAAGCATAGAAATTAAGTGCAGGAGGAGGCCATTCGGCCCTTCGAGCCTGCACCACCATTCAATATGATCATGGCTGATCATCCAACTCAGTATCCTGTACCTGCCTTCTCTCCATACCCCCTGATCCCTTTAGTCACAAGGGCCACATCCAACTCCCTCTTAAATATAAACAATGAACTGGCCTCAACTACCTTCTGTGGCAGAGAGTTCCAGAGACTCACCACTCTCTGTGTGAAAAATGTTTTCCTCATCTCAGTACTAAAGGATTTCCCCTTTATCCTTAAACTGTGACCCGCTTGTCCTGGACTTCCCCAACATCGGGAACAATCTTCCTGCATCAGACAAATGCAATTCAGGAATTTTCTCTTCACAAGCAAAGTCAGAATGACGGTTAGTGAAGAATTCGAATAATCGCTGGAGCGTTCAGATGCTGCGCGCGCCTCCTGCACCAAAAGGGGGTGGGGGGGGGGGGAAGCGTGTGTCTTCGCACACAAAGATCTTATAGCGGGGATCTCCGCTATAAGATCTTTGGTCACACACTATGCTCGCGCCTCCACAAACAGATGAGCGTCTTCTTGAATGGAGAGCGCGTGGCCGCCTCCACAAACAGTCACACACACTGTGGACCTGCCCCCACTAAAAATATTGTGTGAGGAAGGGGAGGAGGAGGGTGGAGAGGGAGAGGGAGGGGGGGGGGAGAAGAGGATGGGGGAGAGAGGTGAAGGGGGGGGGGGTGGAGGGGTTGGAGCGGGCGTGCATGAGTCGAGAGAAGAGAGAAGGGCAGAGAGAGAGAGAGGCTGGTACAACAACAAAAAACCTGGATAAACTCAGCGGGTGCAGCAGCATCTATGGACCGAAGGTAAAGGGCAACATTTTTGGCCGAAACCCCTTCTTCCGGGTTTCGCTCCATAGATGCTGCCGCACCCGCTGAGTTTATCCAGCTTTTTTTATGTCTACCTTCGATTTTCCAGCATCTGTAGTTCATTCTTAAAGACAGAGACTGTGCACGGTAAGGGAATGAGGAGGGAGAGGGGGAAGAGTGTGGAGGGAGGGGGAGGGTGGGATGGGAGGGGGAGGGTGGGATGGGAGGGGGAGAGGGGTGGGGGGAGAGAGAAGTGGAAGAGTGGGGAGGGAGCGAGGGAGGGGGAGAGGGGTAGCAGGAGTGGTGGAAGAGGGACAGGGTGAGTGGTGGACCCCTAAAGAATTTTGTAAGTTTCTATAAGATACGCCCTCAACCTTCTAAAATCTAGCGAGTACAAACCGAGTCTGGGGCTGATTCTATGGGCGAGATGCTTTTTTTTTTTTTAATATTTGGTGGGGGGGGGGGGAGGATTTGATTAAAAATGTGTACATAAACACGACGAAATGTAATCAGGAGTTTCTATAAGTTCCCCCCAATCTTGTGAAATCTAGCGAGTACAAGCCGAGTCTATCCAGTCTTTCTTCATATGAAAGTTCTGACATTCCAGGAATCAGTCTGGTGAACCTTCTCTGTACTCCCTCTATGGCAACGATGTCTTTGAGCATTGGGCATTGTGACATCACACGATGGAACGTTCACCATGGGCTGGGGCTCCTGCATAGGCATATGTAAATGAAACCATTCCGATTGGACATCTGTGAGCATTGGGCATTGTGACATCACACGATGGAACGTTCAGCAGGGGCTGGGGCTGAAGCTGAATCTATGGGTGAGAAGCCAGTTTAGTTTTGAAATATTGGGGGGGGGGGGGAAGGATTTGATTAAAAACGTGTACTTAAACACGACGGAATGTAATGAGAAGCGGTTACTTAGAAAGAAAAGTGAAATCTCTACCGAAATGGAAAAGACGTCGGCGATTCTGCGTCCGGTTTCGGAGTTGCAGGGAATCAATGGAAGAAATGCGGCCGGAAGCCGTACATGTAAATGGATCCATTCCGATTGGACGTCTGCGATCATTGGGCATCGCGATTGGACGTCCGTGAGCATCGGGCATTGTGACATCGCACGGCGGGAACGAATCGAAAGGCAGAAAGGCAGCCGGACGGATGTCGGACGGATGGGGCGAGAGTTTTATAGAATAAAATAGATAGATGGGCCAAACGCGTGTGAGTGGTACTAGTTTAGATGGGACATGTCGGTCGGTGTGGGCAAGTTGGGCTGAAGGGCCTGTTTCCACACTGCATCATTCTATGACTAAAAAGTGAAGAAGAAAAATGCATGTAGATAAGTAGAGCAGATTTGAAAGAGGAGTGAAATGTAAAGGCAGAGAGAGGTTTATGGGTGGAAAGGAACATAGGAAAGGAGGGGGGAGAGTGGGCTTGGGTGAAGGGAATGGGTGAAGGGAAAATAGTCACAAAGTACTGGAGTAACTCAGTGGGTCAGGCAGCATCTGCGGAGAATATGAATAGGCGATGTTTCACAGAGTGCTGGAGTAACTCAGCGAGTCAGGCAGCATCTGTGGAGAACATGGATAGGTGACATGTAACTAAGTGCTGGAGTAACTCAGTGAGTCAGGCAGCATCTGTGGAGAACATGGATAGGTGATATGTCACAGAGTGCTGGAGTAACTCAGTGAGTCAGGACATTTTTCAGGAGGAGATTGATAGATTCTTGATTGATACGGGTGTCAGAGGTAATGGGGAGAAGGCAGTAGAATGGGTTTGAGAGGGAAAGATAGAGTCATAGAGTGATACAATGTGGAAACAGGCCCTTCGGCCCAGCATGTCCAATCTGCACTAGTCCGACCTGCCCACGTTTGATTCATATCCCTCTGAACCTGTCCTATCCATGTATCTGTCTAACTGTTTCTTAAATGTTGTGATAGTCCCTGCCTCAACTACCTCCTCTGGCAGCTTGTTTCATACACCTACCACCCTTTGTGTGAAAAACATACCCCACAGATTCCTATTAAATCTTTTGCCCTTCACCTTAAACTTATGTCCTCTGCTCCTTGATTCACTTACTCTGGGCAAAAGACTCAACCATATCTATTCAAATCATGATTTTATACACCTCTATTAGATCATCCCTCATCCTCCTGTGCTCCATGAAATAGAGTCCCAGCCTACTCAACCTCTCCCTATACCTCTGTCTCTCTAGTGCTGGCAAGAGCTCTTCTCAGCTCTTTATCGATTAGGCTATCTTTTAACCCTTTAACGATCAGGCTATCGGCTTGACGCATATTAGCCCCCAGCCCCCACCTCCCCCCGATCTCAAAATGGAAATGTTACATCTGTATATAATGATCCCATTAAAATGTGTATTTATGTCACAAACTATGGAATTCATATTTTTCAGAATTGTTATCAAGGAAAAGAAAGCAGTTCCAATTGTTTAATATTATTCATATGGAGGAGAAAATATAATAGCTCTAAAACTTACCATAATTTTGCAATCTCACTCAAGATAATCCCCCTTTCTCTCTCCCCTCCCCCATCTCTCTCTCCTCTCCCTTCCCCTCTCTCTCTCCCCCCCCCCCCTCCCCCCTCTCACATCCCCCCCTCTTTCTTGCGGGGGGGGGGGGCGAAGATGAAGGTGGCGCGGGTCCAGCGGGCGGGGTGGATGAAGGTGGCATGGGCCCAGTGGGGGTGGCGGGGGCCCAGTGGGTGTCAGTGGGTGTGGCGTGGACCCAGGGGGGTCAGCGGGGGTGACGTGGGCCCAGCAGGGGTGGTGTGGGCCCAGCAGGGGTGGCGTGGGCCCAGCGGGGGTGGCGTAGACCCAGCGGGGGTCAACGGGGGTGGCGTGGACCCAGCGGGGGTCAGCGGAGGTGGCGTGGGCCCAGCAGGGGTGGCGTGGGCCCAGCAGGGGTGGCGTGGGCCCAGCAGGGGTGGCGTGGGCCCAGCGGGGGTGGCGTGGGCCCAGCAGGGGTGGCGTGGGCCCAGCGGGGGTGGCGTAGAACCAGTGGGGGCCAGCGGGGGTGGCGTGGACCCAGCGGGGGTAGCGTGGGCCCAGCAGTGGTCAGCAAGGGTGGCGTGGACCCAGCGGGGGTGGCGTGGAACCAGCAGGGGTGGTGTAGAACCAGTGGGGGCCAGCGGGGGTGGCGTGGACCCAGCGGGGGTAGCGTGGGCCCAGCAGGGGTCAGCAAGGGTGGCGTGGACCCAGCGGGGGTGGCGTGGAACCAGCAGGGGTCAGCAGGGGTGGCGTGGGACCAGCGGGGGTGGCGTGGGCCCAGCGGTGGTGGCGTGGGCCCGGCAGGGGTGGCGTGTCCCAAGCAGGAGTGGCATGGGGGCGCTCCTCTGTGTGCAGCCATGTCAGCAGCACGTCAGTTTTTTCAACTTTTTAAAAATGTTTTAGTATGTTTTAAAGTATGTATTTAATGTTCCTTCGTGTGTTTTGTGTGGGGGGTGGTGTGGGGGGGTAAGGGGGAAACCGCTTCGGTCGCCTCCTCCATGGAGAGGCGACTTTTTCCAGGTCACCTCCCCCGTGACCTAACATCAAGGATCGGCGCGGCCTTTCCCGGAGAAACAGCGGCGGGCGCAGCGTGGACTCTCGATGTGGAGCGGGTGAGCCCTCGCTGGGACTCGCTGGAGGGGAGCGCTCCGTTTCGCTGGCCCGGGGCAGCCGGCTGCCTGAAGTCGCAGCCTGAAGCCGCGGTCTGCAGAGCTCCAGCTGGTGCGGCGTCTACAGCCCGGGATCCCTCGTGGGGGACCCGGGGAAAGAAGAAGCCATCACTGCCGGCCCGCGGCCAACTTCTACCGCGGGGCCGGCATGGACTTACCATCACCCCTGGAGGGGAGCTTCGACCGCCGGCCCTGCAGTCTGCGGTGCTTCTGGCTGCGGCGGAGACTTTAAATCTTGACCGCCGGCCTGCGGCCTACAACAACTTAAAGCCGCGGTCTCCGGTGAGGAAGAGCCGATCCTGGACTGACTCTGGACTCTGGTCCTGTCCACGGGGGGGAAATGGAGGAGGACTGGCCAAATTTTGTGCCTTCCACCACAGTGATGAATGCTGTGGTGGATGTTTGTGTTACATTTTTATTGTGGTTGTGTGTTCTTTATTATTGTATCGCTGCTGACAACCCAAATTCCACCGACCCTGGTTGTGTGGCAAATAAATTCTATCTTATCTTATGGGTCCAGCAGGGGTGGCGTGGACCCAGCAGGGGTCAGCAGGGGTGGCGTGGGCCCAGCAGGGGTGGCGTGGGACCAGCGGGGGTTTCGTGGGCCCAGCGGGGGTGGCGTGGGCCCAGCGGGGGTGGCCTGAGCCCAGCGGTGGTGGCGTGGGCCCAGCGGGGGTCATTGGGGGTGGATTGGGGGTTTTATCCCGATTTTTTTTTTTTTTGTGACTTTTTTCATAGGGGAAAAAAAAGGGGGGTGCGGTCGCACCCAACGCACCCCCCCTTCGGACGGCCATCTACCTACCCATCCATGTTCATCTGTTACCGACCCCGTTTTATTCTGGCCTTTATTTACCTTTGGTTCCCTCCACTACACTTTCAGTCTGAAGCAGGATTCTGACCTATAACGTCAGCCATCCTTTTTCTCCAGATGTGCTGCCTGACCCGCTGAGTTACTCCAGTACTTTGTGCCTACCTTTGGTGTCAACCAGCATCTGCAGTTCCTTTCTACACATACCTATCAACGGGCCTTTATGACCTGCTGCTCTTAAAGCAACTGGGACTTTGAAAAATGGCGCCAAAATCCTGGCGACTCTTGTAAATGGTCTCAGTGGACTATTTCTGTACACTTTGTACTTAATCCAGGATTGGCCTTCTATATATAGTAATACCTTGCTGGGCTGTATGCAAAACAAATGTTTTCACTGTACCTCGGTACACGTGACAATAAAGAACCATTGAACAAGCGTAAACTTTATTAATATCGGCTCACGGCTGAAGTGCAAGTTTTAGACTTTAGAGATACGGCGCGGAAACAGGCCCTTCGGCCGACCGAGTCCTAGCGCACTAACACTATCCTACACACTAGGGACAAATTTACGTCATACCAAAGCCAATTAACCTACAACCCTGTATGACTTTGGAGTGTGGGAGGAAACCGGAGCACCCAGAGAAAACCCACACGGTCACTGAGAGAACGTACAAACTCCGTACAGTCAGCACCCGTAGTCAGGATCAAACCCGGGTCTCTGGCGCTGTAAGGCAGCAACATTACCGCTACCCAACCGTGTAGCCCCTTGAATCCCCTGGAGCTGATCCTGTTCACCTTAGTGTGGACCAAGAAAACCACTTAGACTGCACCGTTGACGCGTAATGATGCACTAGAATTGTCGCATTTTATGAGTGATTTATTCATTGCTTTAATGCACAAACTCTGATATTACAGTATGTTAAACAATATTGATCATGAAACGTGCCCCAATGTTCATAACGCTTTAAACAAAAAAGTTGAAACTCGTAATTGTCGGCATTATATCCTAGAAACTAAATCAGATTGCACATCATCGATGGTGCTTCTCACACAAAAATCAGTTCTAACTCCCTCTGTTATAGTTTTGCACCCCTCAGGTTCTCATTAACTCCCCCCCCCCCCCACCTCACCTTAAGCCTCTGATATATTTCGATAGCATGCAACACAAAGCTCTGCATTGTCCCCCGGTATACGTGACAATAATGAACATAAACCTTAATCCTAAACCTTTAACAGTACACGTGACCATGAACTAAACTGAACTAATCTCCCCTTTGCTCTATCTATTGTACTTGAGTTTAACGTCTGTACTTATGTACAGTATTCTCTGATCCGTTTGGATAGGAAGCAAAACAAAGCTTTTCAGTGTATCTTAGTACACGTGGCAACAATAAACTTAATCCTAAACTTTTAATTCCAGAATTTAGTGGACAAACAATTAACGTCCAGGTGAATTTGTGACCATTGAGTAACGGGCTGGGAAATCACTGCTGGTGCCTCTATTCTGACCATCGCATCGGACGCACGTGAAATGGCGTCACATCCTCCACAACGCAGCTCTGATCCACCTCTGGTTGAATGTGAAGGTTTGTTGAGAGATGGGATCACTGTAGATCAGTCAGAGAAACGGGCACCAAACCTGCAGAAGATCATCAACAAAATGTCAATTCAAGTGTCTCCATTAAGGCACCGCACACAAGCTTGGTCAGACTCTGTAATAATCATGGCATCCAACTCCACAACGCCCTGAAAGTGGCCGCACAAGTAGATCGAGTGGTGAAGAAGGCGTACGGTAAGATGAGGAAGGAAAGTGCAGATGCTGGTTTACACCGAGGATAGACACAAAAGTCTGGGGTGACTCAGCAGGTCAGGCAGCATCTCTGGAGAGAAGGAATAGGTGACGTTTCAGTTCTAAAGAAGGGTCTTTACCCGAAATGTCACCTATTCATTTTCTCCAGAAATGCTGCCTGACCCGCTGAGTTTTCAGCTATTTGTGTCTGTCACTATATACTATGCTTGCCTTCATAGGTCCAAGCATTGAGTATAAGTCATAGAGTGATACAGTGTGGGAACAGGCCCTTCGGCCTAAGTTGCCCACACCACTCAACAGTGTCCCAGCTACACTAGTCCCACTTGCCTGCGCTTGGTCAATATCCCTCCAAATCTGTCCTATCCATGTACCTGTCTAACTGTTTCTTAAACGATGGGATAGTCCCAGCCTCAACTAATTCCTCTGGCAGCATGTTCCATACACCCACCACCCTTTGTGTGAAAAAGTTACACCTCAGATTCCTATGAACTCTTTTCCCTTTCACCTTGAACCTATGTCCTCTGCTCCTCGATTCCCCTACTTCGGGCAAACGATTCTGTGCATCTACCTGATCTATTCCTCCCATGATTTTGTATACCCCGATAAGATCTCTCCTCATCCTCCTGCGCTCCATGGAGTAGAGACCCAGCCTACTCAACCTCTCCCTATAGCTCACACCCTCAGGTCCTGGCAACATCCTCGTGAATCTTTTCTGAACCCTGACAAACTTGACAATATCTATCCTGTAACTCGGTGCCCAGACCTGAACACAATATTCTAAATGCGGACTCACCAACGTCTTATACAACTGCAACATGACCTCCCAACTTCTATACTCAATACTCTGACTGATGAAGGCCAAAGTGCCAAAAGCCTTTTTGACCACCTTATCTACCTGCGACTCGACCTTCAAGGAACCATGCACCTGTACTCTGAGATCCCTCTGCTCTACAACACTACCCAGAGGCCTACCATTTACTGTGTAGGTCCTGCCCTTGTTCAACGTCCAAAAATGCAACACCTCACACTTCTCTGTATTAAATTCCATCAACCATTCCTCCGACTGCCTGGCCAATCGATCCCGATCCTGCTGCAATCTTTCACAACCATCTTCACTATCTGCAAAACCACTAACTTTTGTATCAGTCAGGGAGTCATGATGCAGCTTTATCAGACTTTGGTTATTTGGAGTTAATTTGGAGTATCACATGTAGTTCAGGGCGCCCCATTGCTGTAAGGATGTGGAGGCTTTGGAAAGGGTGCAGAGGAGGTGCCTGGACTAGAGGGTATTAGCTACAGGAGATGTGCAGTGCATGTTATTTTTACACAGAGGGCTGTGTGCGCCCGGAACTTGCTGCCGTAAGTGGTGTTTTTTTTTTTGGTAGGGGGCGCTGCTCTGGCAGCAGCCATGTCATGCAGCTCGTCAGTTTTTCAACTTTTTTTATTTTTTTAGTATGTTTTAAAGTCTGTATTTAATGTTTCTTTGTGTGTTTTGTGTGTGGGGTGGTGTGGGGGGGTGAGGGGGAAACCGCTTCGGTCGCCTCCTCCACGGAGAGGCGAGTTTTTCCAGGTCGCCTCCCCCGTGGCCTAACAACAAGGATCGACGCGGCCTTTCCCGGAGACGCGCCCGGGCTTCAGCGGCGGGCGCAGCGTGGACTCTCGGCGTGGAGCGGGTGAGCCCTCGCTGGAGGGGAGCGCTCCGTTTCGCTGACCCGGGGCAGCCGGCAGCCTGAAGTCGCAGCCTGAAGCCGCGGTCTGCAGAGCTCCAGCTGGTGCGGCGTCTACAGCCCGGGATCTCACGTTGGGGACCCGGGGGAAGAAGAAGCCATCACTGCCGGCCCGCGGCTGACTTCTACCGCGGGTCCGGCATGGACTTACCATCACCCCTGGAGGGGAGCTTCGACCGCCGGCCCTGCAGTCTACGGTGCTTCTGGCTGCGGCGGGGACTTTAAATCTTGACCGCCGGCCTGCGGCCTACAACAACTTAAAGCCGCGGTCTCCGGTGAGGAAGAGCCGATCCTGGACTGACTCTGGACTCTGGTCCTGACCACGGGGGGGAAATGGAGGAGGACTGGCCAAATTTTGTGCCTTCCACCACAGTGATGAATGCTGTGGTGGATGTTTGTGTTACAGTTTTATTGTGGTTGTGTGTTCTTTATTATTGTATCGCTGCAGACAACCCAAATTTCCACCAGCCTGGCTGTGTGGCAATAAATTATATCTAATCTAATCTATCTAATCTATCATCATCTTGAGGCACGATTGTGGCATTTGACAGACTTTTGGATGGGCCAATGGATATACAGGGAATGGTGGCAGATAGGATTTGGTCTTGGCATCGTGTTCTGCACAGACACCGTGGGCCGAAGGACCTGTTCCTGCGCTGTACTGTGTTACGTTCTATGTTCCAGTGAGGAATGGTTGAGGAAGGACCTTTCTCGCCCTTACCTCCTGGTCCTGGTATCTCCAGCCTAAGTAGAAGGGCGCAATTCACGAAGAGCGCTGAGATATTCTTCGTTGCCACGATCCCACCGCAAGGCCTTTTCATAGCATTCAACAGCTTCAGAATTCTCCCCGGCTTCTCGGTGAAGAAACCCCAGGATACCCCAGGCTCTGCTGTTGTCCGGGTTCCTGTTAATTTGCCTTCTTGCAATCTTCTCCAACTTAGTGTAACAAATTTTCCAATATTTCGTGCCGCGCTGGATTTTAAGGCCTTCCATAAAATGGTGGATGGCGTTTGATTCAGATTTGGTGTGATACAGTTCATATAATCCAAGCTGTAACTCTATTGCCTGCTTTTTATCTGGAGCAACATCCTCTAAACTCCGGAGGATGTTGTATATCTCCACCGCTTTGTCTGATTCATCATTCATTAAGCAGATCCCGGCAAAATCCAGTTTTGCAAATACATACGATGGCTTCAGTTCAAATGCCGTTCCAAAATGGTGCTTGCAATGGCTGATCAACTCAGCCTTCACGCCTGGGTCTCCAATGCTTGGATATTGAAGCAGAGAAAATAGCTTGTTCCTGTAACACATACCTATTTGATGGTGCAAGAAGGGAGAGTGCGGAGTGAATTCTAAGGCTTTCTTCAGCAGCTCTATCGCTTTATCAGCATCGTGCTGTATCCTGTAAAACTTTGCTGCATAGCGGAGCACAAATGGAGAATCTGGGCTTGTCCGCAACGCTTCTTCAACCAATTCATTCGCTTCTGCCTTTTGCTGGAACTCTTGGAGCCTGAGGGCCAGCATCACCCTGGCCACAGATTCACCCGGATCGAGCTCCAGCACCCGTCTCAGCTGTCTCACCGACTGACTCACTTCGGGGTTTTCCGGGATCGCGGAAATCGATTCCAGACGGTACAGAGCGGTGGCGTAGCCCATGTTCCACTCCGTGTTGTCGGGATCTTCCTCCAGAGTCTTGGCGAAACATTCCTTCGCCTCCTCGTAGCACTGAGAGCGGGAGCTCAGCAAAGACCACCCCTTCTCCCCCAACACCTCGGGCACCATTGCCGTGACGTGCGGGCCCTGTGTGAGGGGGCCACACATCACCTCCAGCTTGTCGAGGTAGGACTGGGCCTCGCTGAGTTGCCCCATGTGGTAATGCAACCAGGCCCGGTTGCCATGGGTGACGATGCTCCTCCTCTCAAATCCATCCCCGTGGATCTCCCTCAGACGTCTCTCCGCCTCCTCTAAGTCACGGAGAGCTTCTTCGCAGTTGCCCTGCAGGTAGTTGATGTAAGCCAAGTGGTTGTGCGGCACGCCTTGGTGCTTCCCGCCGATGATAATCGAATCCTGCAACCTCTGCTTCACGTCGTCCAGGTCGACGATGTCCATCTGTGGGCCCCACGTGAAGTGGCACTGAAGCTGGCCGAGCTTCACCAACAAGGACTCCCTCAGTGTGTCGCTGCAAGAGAGCACAAGGTGATCAATGGGACAACAGACAAAAAGCTGGAGTAGCTCAGTGGGTCAGGCATAATCAAGGACGAGTCGCACCCTGGTCACTCCCTTTCCTACCCTCACCCAACGGGAGGAGGCACAGAAGTGTGAAAACGCACACCTCCAGATTCAGGGACAGTTTCTTCCAAGCTGTTATCAGGCAACTGAACCATCCTATCACCAACTAGAGAGAGGTCCTGATCTTCCAGCTACCTCATCGGTCTATCTTTTATCGGACTTTACCTTGGACTAAACGTTACTCCCTTTATCCTGGATCTGTGCACCGTGGACAGCTTGGCTGTAATCATGTATAGACATTCTGCTGAATGAATAGCACAAAGCAAAAAAAGCTCCTCACGTTTTAGCTGCATTTCAGCCCCGCGCTCTTAGGTTTCCCGGTACGGAGGAGGAGGTTCGGTCGCTTGTTCAGTGGTGGGAGGAAGGGGGACCTCCATGTCGGTTTGCCCCTGGACCTGGCCAAGATGGCTATCCAGCCAAGATGGCTGCTCACCGGTCATCTCATCACGCAATCACATCAAGTTCTACAGCAGCTTTAGCTCAAGACGGTCTTCCTTAATGTGTAGGAAGGAACAGCGGCTGGCAGAGGAGTCGGTGCAGGAGGCAGGGATTTAGATTTCTAGACCACTGGGATCTCTTCTGGGGCAGGGGTGACCTGGATAACAGGGACGGGTTGCACCTTAATTGGAGGGGGACCGCATTCTGGCAGGCAGCTTTGCTAGTGCTGCACGGGTGGGTTTAAACTATACAGTGGGGGAGGTGGGGGGTGCAGACAACAACGTGCAAGTGCATGCGTGCAGCCAACGGGAAAGAGAGTGTAGAAAGGCCACGTTTAAACTAACAGGGCAGGGGGGTGGGAACCAATGTAATAGACAATAGGTGCAGAAGAAGGCCATTCGGCCCTTCGAGCCAGCACCGCCATTCAATGTGATCTAGGCTGATCATCCACAATCAGTACCCCGTACCGCTATCTTTAAGAGCCCTATCTAGCTCTCTCCTGAGAACCGCCCTCCGAGGCAGAGAATTCCACAAACTCACAACTCTCTTTGTGAAAAAATGTTTCCTCACCTCCGTTCTAAATGTCTTATCCCTTCTTCTTAAACTGTGGCCTCTGGTTCAGGACTCCCCCAACATCGGGAACATGTTTCCTGCCTCTAGTGTGTCCAAACCCTTTATAATCTTATATGTTTCTATAAGATATCCTCTCATCCTTCTAAATTCCAGCGAATACATGCCAGTTGATCCATTATTTGTCAGTCCCGCCATCCTGGGAATTAACCTGGTGAACCAACACTGCACTCCCTCAAAAGCAAGAATGTCAATCCTCAAATTAGTAGACCAAAATTGCACACAATACACAAGGTGTGGCCTCCAACTGGCCAACATGCTGGAGTTGATTATTAAAAATGTTATAACAGCGCATTTGGAAAGCAGTGACAGGAGTGCAGAGTAGGTTCACCAGGTTAATCCCCGGGATAGCGGGCCTGGCATATGATGAAAGAATGGGTCAACTGGGCTTGTATTCACTAGAATTTAGAAGGATGAGAGGGTATCATAGAAACATATGCAATTCTTAAAGGATTGGACAGGCTAGATGCAGGAAAAATGTTCCCGATGTTGGGGGAGTCCAGAACCAGGGGTCACAGTTTAAGAATAAGGGGTAGGTCATTTCGGACTAAGATGAGGAAAAACCTATTCACCCAGAGAGTAGTGAATCTGACAGAAGACAGTGGAGGCCAATTCACTGGATGTTTTCAAGAGAGAGTTAGATTTAGCTCTTAAGGCTAATGGAATCAGGGGATATGGGGAAAAAGGGGGAACGGGGTAATGATTTTGGATGATCAGCCATGATCATATTGAATGGCGGTGCTGTCTCGAAGGGCCGAATGGCCTACTCCTGCACCTATTTTCTATGTTTCGGGTCAAGACCCTTCTTCAGACAGGACAGTCAGGGGGGAGGTGAGGAGGGTCTTCCTTCAACTCCTGCACTCAACCCAATATCAGTCCAGTTTCTGTCATCTTTCATCACACTTTACTGCTTCCTGTGCCGCACCCTCTGTCTCAAGTCCTGTCTTTGCCACGCCAAAGACGTACAGGTTTGTAGTTTGATTTCGCATTGGTAAATATTGCAAATTGTCCCTGGGTTGCGTCAGATAGTGTGAGTGTACGGGGTGATCGCTGGTCGCCGTGGACCCGGTGGGCTGAAGGGCCTGTTTCCGCGCTGAATCCCTAAACTAGACCAATGTAGAATTAATCGTAAGTTCATAGATCATAGTGTAGAATTAGGCCATTTCTTAAGGGGTTGGACAGGCTAGATGCAGGAAGATTGTTCCCGATGTTGGGGAGGTCCAGAACAAGGGGTCACAGTTTAATGATAAGGGGGAAATCTTTTAGGACCGAGATGGGAAAAACATTTTTCACACAGAGAGTGGTGAATCTCTGGAATTCTCTGCCACAGAAGGTAGTTGAGGCCAGTTCATTGGATATATTTAAGAGGGAGATAGATGTGGCCCTTGTGGCTAAAGGTATCAGGGGGTATGGAGAGAAGGCAGGTACAGGATACTAAGTTGGATGATCAGCCATGATCATATTGAATGGCAGTGCAGGCTCGAAGGGCCGAATGGCCTACTCCTGCACCTATTTTCTATGTTTCTATTTGGCCCATCATGTCTACTAAACCATTCAATCATGTCTGATCTATATTTCCCCCTCAGTGCCATTCTCCTGACTTTTCCCCATAAACCCATTAAACCTGCCCTGTTTATGTACCTGTGTAAATGTTTTTTAAACATCGCGAAAGTACCTCAACTACCTCCTCCGGCAGCTTGTTCCATACACCCACCACCCTTTCTGTATAAAAGTTGCCCCTCATGTCCCTAATGAATTTCCCTCCTCCCCCCTCCCCCTCATTTTAAACCTATGGCCTCTGGTTCTTGAGTCCCCTACTCTCATGATCTTATACACCCCTATAAGATTACCCCTCATCCTCCTGCGCTCCATGGAATAAAGTCTTAAAATATGTTCCATTCGTAGATCCATTGCCAGACCTTGGTCCCTTTTCCTGAATAATTACTGCTGGAATGGATTAGAAACCCTGACCCCACATGATCACCCTTCCCAAACATGCTCACCGATTCAGACATTAAATATGACCGATCCAGTAATCATCGTCATAGAATCACACAGCATGGAAACAGGCCCCTCGGCCCAACTTGCCCACGCCGGCCAACATGCCCCATCTACACTAGTCCCACCTGCCCTTGTTTGGCCCGTATCCCTCTAAACCGATATTGGGGGAGTCCAGAACCAGGGGCCACAGTTTAAGAATAAGGGGTAAGCCATTTAGAATGGAGATGAGGAACATTTTTTCACACAGAAAGTTGTGAGTCTATGGAATTCCCTGCCTCAGAGGGCGGTGGAAGCAGGTTCTCTGGATACTTTCAAGAGAGAGCTAGATAGGGCTCTTAAAGACAGCGGAGTCAGGGGATTATGGGGAGAAGGCAGGAACGGGGTACTGATTGGGGATGATCAGCCATGATCACATTGAATGGTGGTGCTGGCTCAAATGGCCGAATGGGTTACTCCTGCACCTATTGCCCCTAAACCTATATAATGATTTTTAAATGTTGTGATAGTACCTGCCAAAACTGCCTCTGGCAGCTTATTCCATTTAACGACCATACTTTGTGTAAAAAAAGCTCCCCCTCAGGATCCTATCAAACCTGTTCCCTCCCCCCTCACCTTAAACAAATGTCCTCTGGTTCTCGATTCCGTTACCCTTGCTGTGTTTACCAGATCGATTCCTCTCATGATTGTAAACACCTCTATAAGATTGCTACAGATTTCTATACAATTATCCTAGATCCTGACAAGGAACCCACTAGAATACTAAGACTAACTCCCCCTTTTTCCGGGATCTTGACTAGTCCTTTTTCCTTGTATACCGGTTAGTTATGTCAATAGAACTAAGACCGTATTCATTATAGAAAGCGCAAAAGATAAACTAATACCTTATTTCCGGTCTGGGTCGTCGGTCGTTCGCCGTTGATACGTGTCGACGTCTCGGGAATTTAAAAGCTATTAAGTGTTAAATGTTGCTCCTCGCATTTACTTATATCCTATATATTATTGCTACACTATAAGTAGTAAGATGACGATAGGGCGTTGACTGAATTTAATCAAACAATGGTTTTTATTCAATTTGTCAAAGGTATAATAAATCAAGCAGTTGGTACAATTCATACGCACATCCTTACTCTACATACAGTACGTGTATATATCAAAAATCTTACCGTTCAGATGTCCGTATGAAGCCTAACAAACAGTGTTTAAAAGCACTGTGAATTTAACACACTTTTTTAGTTAAAAAGATCCCCGACTTTTACCGAGCCTCAGCCCCTCTAGGAGACTATATCAGAGAGCAGGGTAGCCGTACGGGGTAAATACAAATATAACACTAGGTTGCCTGTATCAGGACTTGCCTTCACTACCTCTCTAGGAGTGTAGCATGGAAGAACTACTCTAGGTAGTTATGTTCCTTAAGACCCCTGTCGAAAGCTGCTGCCGCCGTCTTCCTGAAGGCTTGAAAAGCACTAGTATTTATATTGCTCAATTAGGATGGCTCCTCGTGACTAGTCCTTTGTTTCATTAACGTAGCTCAAAATAGCTTCAAAGGTCATGTTTACTTTGTAAAGCAGCTGACTTATTTTCACTAATTAACTGCACGTCTGCTTTGTCAGCTAAATACGTTTTTCTGCGGTTTGCGAGAGGCAATCTGTCAGGATGTCTAACTTTGAGAGAATGAATCACCTCCAAAGCTACAATTCCTTGATTTCCGTCACACCCCCTCCTTGGAGTGAACCATTCTCTGCGTCCGGGGATGTGGACTGCCTAACTTCTTCCTTCTAGTCATACATAATGATCTTATGCTCAAACATATTATAATAAAATTGCTCTAGGCATATCATAGCAAGAAAACATCCTAAGTATATTTTTAGATTAATATTAATACTATTTCAATACACAACAAACAGCATCTTATTCTAAATTGTCGCATGATTTTGCGGGTGAAAGCAAAAAAAGTTATTTTTAGTCATAATACAATACAAAGTATTACAAAACAGATTTCAATAAATTTTCCGTCTTCAGAGAAGAAGCGTTGATATTTTCCTGAAGACTTGCTTTGGATTCGAGGTTTATTCTCGGCCCCTTGGCAGTTGTGTTGATTAATATTCTTGCAATGATTTCTATTTTTCATGTGTCCGTGGGTATAAGGCGAAAATATTGAGAGTCTAGCTACTCAATAGTTTTTATTCCATTTCTGGGTCATCACAGTTGTGTCCGAAAAAACGGTACATCAACTCATCGGATGGATGACTCCACTCAGCATCCTCTCCTTCACTGTCACGCTCGACAGGGATTATGAAAGTTTCTTCCTCGGGATATTCTTCTGAGATCCATAGCTGCCGTGGAGCACTAGGCAAGCACACTATTTCATCAGCCGGTATCTCAGTTGGTCCTCCTTCTGTATTTCCCGACACCTGGTGGGTCAATTCGCTGGGACCCTTAGCTTTAGAGTTTTCCTCTTCGTCGGTGTCGTCGGAGAAGTGGTTCTGGTCACTCCAAACGGCTAGAGCTTCCATTTCCCTCTGAATATCTTCTTCCTTATCCTCCCCTTCTTCTGAGGCGGTATCTGTGTCCTTCTTGTTGGAGGCACGGGGGTGATAAGGACTTGAATATTTAGTATGGTGTCTCTAGGACCCCAGACGGCTAGTTCCTTCAAGGCCAGAAGGAAACCCTCGGTCTGGTCCCATCCACTAGGGTTATGGGTATCTGGTTTGCGGTGGTTGTACCATAAGTCAGGATCACTAGGATACTCAGACGTTATTTATTTAGCCATTTCGGTTTAGTCAGGATCACTAGGATACTCAGACTTTATTTATTTAGCCATTTCGGGAGTATGAACTGAATACTTGATTACGCAAATACTGTCATTCAAACTGTTACAGCGGAGGATCCACTGGAGTGTGCCTCCAGTGGTTTTGGCCGTATACCTGTTCCCCTCTTTATTCTGGGTTGTGTAGATTCTTGCTAATACTTTAATAGGTAATTCTAATCTCGGTTTGTATATACATTCCCATTTCCCCTTTTCTCGATCTATCACGTTTCCTCCAAAGGCGGGAAAAGTATCCTATTTGGAGAAAACTTTAACGACCGGTCTGTAATTTAGGCAGGTTAACAGTGGGTATCGTAGCTGTTCTGGCCAGCTAGGTCCCCATTGTTTTGTTCCTGGGTTCCAGTCATTCCTATGTAAACCTGGGAATCTGACTCTGGGGGGGCTGTCGCTGCGGGATGCAGGTGCACTTCCCTCATTGACTGGACCTTGGTGGGACAACCCTGCCGGTCGGTCTTGATCACTAGATGCGGGAGGTTTTGGTAATATATTACGAAAGGTGTTTGAATTGGTCCCGTTGTCGGGGTTTGGGAATATATGTCAGGTATTGCAATATTGCAACTGACGCTTTTTCGAGGATGACATAGTTTTACAATTGGTGTTGAAATTCGGGGTAGTCGTTCGGAAGAGAGAGCTGAAAGGTAAACAAATATACAATCTAATACTATAGTTACAATAGCTAGGGTGCATATAGCCTGTCCTATCCAGGGTGTTTTTCCTTGGACTACCAATCCTGTTGTATATAATAACAGGATTAAAACTAACCACCATCTATATTTCTGTTTGTTATCTGTCTGCATCCATGGTCTCTGTTCTGTAATAGAAAACAAGACATAAGCATCTACTACTGCTAATATCAATAGTAGGGCTCCTAAGATGTAAATAATGGTGGGTGTAAGTGTAATAAACCAAAAAGCTAGGTATGGCGTCATAGTCAGATGTATAAAGACAAAGAAGATAACTTCCTTGTGTTTCTTTAGAAGGGATGTTCGCTCCCCCTTCTGGGGATCAGTGAATCTGTAATGTCGCAGGTTGATTAGCCCAAATAATAAATGAGCCGTAGAAAAGAAAGTTAAAATATTAAACTCTGTATATGACTCGTATTTGACATCAGTGGTTGTGCTGTTAATTTCGGTGGTGGTTTTGATGTCGGAATCCTCTCCCCCTCCTTGGGCTAACATGCTGCAAATGACTGTTGCAATGCTAATTGGGTATATGAGAGCGATTAGAAAAGGTCCGAGAGGCCACCGTCTGTGTCGTAATTTAGAGTAAAAGAACTTTAGCATGTATATTAGTTGTAATGCCAGGCAGGCAATACTGAGGATAAATCCCATGGCCATCATCTTATGATCCATTTCTTACCTTTTAGTAACGAGGATTCTTGTGATTTTTATGGAATGGGAGTCTATCATAACCTCCACTCAGGAGGCAATGACCTGGGCACCATTGGTGGCATAGATTACATCGGATAAAAACGTTTCTGAAAGTGAAATCTCCCGTGAGAGGGTCAGGCTCAATGATAGGATGACCCCTAATATAGGGGCCTGATTGCATGGATAAATCTGAGGTTTTGGTAAGACTGTTAATGCAGAATAAATGTATATTTTCCATGCTTAAACAACTGGCAGCCCTGTATCTGGCAATTAGTTCCATTTGTTCCTCGTGATCTGGGTGTGCCTGTAAATCTTCCCTTAAATGTTCCAAAATCGCCTCCCGGTATTGGTCCTTTGCCTCGTTAGAACTCATTTGGGTTTCTAGAAGACAAAAAGGTTCGCAAGACGCGGTAGAGGACTAAGCCTACTACGCAGTATATTCCATATTTGGCATACGAGCCAAGACCCCAAAGGTCGGCGAGGAAGTTCATTACATCACCCATAAGGCTGCCGAGACCTCCTATTAATCCTCCTAGGGCTGCTAATCCTTCTGGTAAAATCCCTTTGAGAGTTTCGGCCAGGGCCTCAAAAACATCCTGAATCTGTCTCCCATAACTTGTATCAATATTGCTAACTTTTGATCTCAAGTTCCTAAGTTGGGTATTGATGTCCCAATCTGTATAGGTAACTATCAGCTCATTGTCCTCAAGGTTGACAAGTATGTCTCCGAGCTTGGAAAGAATGATTTGAAGGGTCTGATCTTTACTGGGAACGTGAAAAATTATTTCCCTTTCCTGTGGCTGACCATATATTGTATGGTTACAGCAAGTGGTTTTGTCATGTGCAAAAGAAGAGACTAAGTATGTGCCCTCACTAATTTTGCAGGAGTCATTGCAGGAGCCAGGCGAAGTTTTGGAAATTATGTATGAACCATTTCCCATAGAGTATAAGGAATCTTTGGGTATATTTATTCTCTCCTCTATAACGGGACAATGATGATTGATACATTCAGTTGTTTCCTCGAAATTTGTAAGGGTCAGTCCTGTCCTATCTTGGCGTGGAATGCCCTGATATACCTGGAGCGTGTTATTCCGCAACAGGCCATATTTATATGGGACTTTGATGATTGTTTTCCAACAGCCTTTGTTCCAATAATGGTGGCAACGCACTATACCAGGATTATATAATCTGAGGGTATAGTTTGCAGCTGTGGTATCTGTTATCCAAGGAACAGTGATTAAAATGTTTAGGGTTAATTTTAAGGAGGGGCTCCTATATGTGGGAGGTGCCCCTTCTCGTTTGATGTAGTAAAGACGACTGGATGAATCGAGTAGCTGGGTGCTAGTAATCCAGCGTTCTTTGCTTAAAATCTGCTTTGGGATCCAAGAAGGTTTAACCCTTCCGGTACTCAAAAGTGCGGCTAGCGCCATTAACGTGGTTTTAAGATTTTCCCTTGTGAAGGCTTGGTCTATATGGGTTAGAGCCTTCATTGTTTCCATAGTAGTTTCTACCTGCGATTTGTGTAAAAACCTGGTAAACTCAACGATGTTTTTCTGATTATTCTTGAGCTCCTCTGAGAATTTGTTCATGTTATTTAATATTTCAATAGTCTCCAATTGGGAATCTTTTAACTTGCTGGCTACATTTCCTTTTATACTGGAGAAGCGTAGGAGCAGAAAAATAAAGAAAATCATCTTACCGGCAAGTCTAAGTTACTCTTCCCCCGAGGTGTTAAAATGTAACCACCTGTAAGGGGAAGGTAATTCAAAGAACTTTACGGTAGCAGGTTCAACCGTACGCTGTCTTGTTATGTTTGTGCATTTCATATAACCCCAAAGCCAACAGATAATGTCTGTCGGTTGTTGTGTAAAAGTCTTGCTTGTAAGATTAAGATAGACCTTAAATTGGGTCCTCGTAAAATTAAAATTGAGGACTTCTTCCTTTATGAGGGACCCGTTTACCCCTCGCCATGTCTCATTGTTTTGTATCAGTTGATAAACCGATTTCCATTCTTGAAAACCGGCCTTAGTATCGCTGGTGGGGTCATTGGTTGTATCCCCTTCCTTGAAAACCTCCTTTCTTTTTTCCGGGTAATCTTTATATGTCTTCCAGGGGAATTCAATTCTCTGCCATTTCTCGTCTCCTTTGGCCCATATATCCCCACATCTACCGGGTGTATATCTGGCAACATTAACACAGGTGTAATTTCCAATTTTGGTTTGGTTTAATAAGGAAAAGATAGGGAGGTTACATATGGAAGGGTCGATGGGTGCAAAAATGTCTCCCATCTGTGTCTCGTTCCATTTTTTCCTAATTTCTCCCTCCTTATTTTTGGTTCGTCTGAACCACGGGCCGTATACTCTGGGACTACAAATCATATGGAATCCTGGTGGTATGGCGGGTAAATTGAATGTGTAAGGTATTTCACTTGGACCTAACTTACTTTCGTCCTCTGTGGTAAACCAGACTTTGGAACCCTCGTCATAGGAACAATCCTTGCGAAGGTATTTGGTTTGGTGGTTAAGGGCTGATTGGCAATTTGCAAAGGCACTCCACACCAGGATGGGGTGATAGCTGGCTAAGTCATGGAAGCCACTGTTACTAACATCCCTGTAGGGCCAAGTGCAGTCTGCCCTGGTCACAGTTTTGGACGGAATCGTTGTATTAATTTGAGTGATATAACAATCTCTGTATTTACTCATTTCTTCTTCCTGCCAGATGGAGGGGTCTGTAATCTGGGGACTGATCTGTAACATGGTTTTGTAAAACTGTTCTAGTTCACTAACCAGGATAAGGCCGTCCCCGGCCCCATTACGATTTAAGTCCATATCATCCAACATGGCCTGGGAATCCAGTACCAGAGTTAGAGGTACCAATATTTTCCCTGTGTCTAAACGGAAAGGATATGGCTCTTTAATCCAAATCATCCCGTTTCGGAGTGGTTCTACTTCCACCTTGTCTTGGGGCTTGGCCATGGAGAAGTGGATTAATGCGGTCAGGGCTATCATTTGTCCCTTGGGACCCAAGATTAGGCCTAAACCTCCTATAATTCCCCATTTACTTAGTTCTATTCCTGAAGTAAGGGAGTTATTCTTAACCAAGTCACTTTCCATGAGGTGACATGAGGAGCTAGTTAGGTTAACTAAAAGGATCACTCCTGCGCCGAGGAGGGTGAAAATTATGAAAAAGAATGCAAACAGAAAATTACATGTAATCCGTCCACAAGCTTTACATCCTTCCTTATATCCTGATCCCTGAGGATCTATAACTAGTTTAACCTCGTCCCCCTTCTTATTTTTCTTTGTTTTAGTGGGTTTGATTTGTTTATGTGTTTTATGGGTTCGCCGGGCCCATAGACCTAGTCTTAGGCCTGGCTCCTCGTACTTCTTGCTGGGTTTTTGACTCAGCATTGGCTCTTCCTCCGGGAGCGGTTCCATCTCTAACTGATCTATCCAACTCATTTATAGGAGGAACAAAGTCTTTACTTACGGGTTTACAGTTGTCAACCGATATGATCTGTTGTTTACCTTTCCTAAGGTATGTTACAGTCCGCTCCCCAACAGCTATTACCTGTTGAGCAGGGCCAAATTTAGGTTTCAGTGATTTACCCTTGGTGTAGTTAGTCTTGACTAAGATCCAATCACCTACTTTAGGTAACCATATATTTTTCCCTTCGTCCTGTTTGGCTCTTTCTGCTTTAAGTAAGACCGACTCTGCGTGTCGTAGTTCCCTATATTCCTGCATAAGGGACAAACGTCTTTGCTCGTCTCCTATACTTAGTTTAGTGTTCATTTGTACACTAAACATTAGAAAGTATGGAGTGATATGTCTATTTGGTCCTTCGCTGTCTATGGGGGTGTTGTTGACTGCCATTTGTACAAAGTTAACAGCTCTAACCCATGATCCACTTCGGGTAGTACACATCTTAGCTATGGCCCTCTTGACGTCCTGATTTTTCCTCTCCACAACTCCCGCTGATTCGGGGTGCAAGGGGCTACTGTATTCGGTCCGTACTCCCTTAAATTTACACCATTCTCTGTAGGCCGTGCCTACGAAGGCCGGACCTTGGTCTGAGTGAATGATTAAGGGAGGACCTAGTATTTTTATCGCTTCCTCAAGAGCTTCGATAGCGTCTGAACACGTGCAACTAGCAGTGGGATATAGGCAAGTGTAAGATGTACATTCATCAACACACACAAGTATGTACCTGTTTTTACGGTTAAAGGGAGGATCCCCTCGGGATTCGGGCAACGGACCAATGAAGTCAACTTGCCATTGCTTCATAGGGGCTTCGGGTTTCTCCCGTACGGTGTATCCAGGTCTAGTTACCCCCCCTCCTTTGTCGTGTTTCATACAGGTTTCACAGTTGGCTTTAAACTTTCGGCATTCAGACAACATAAATGGCCACCAGTATTGAAGCGATAGGTGGGCACAGGTGGTTTTTGCTCCTCCATGTGCTGCACCCAATCCTTGATGTGCTTCTTTGATGTACCGATGCCTGTCTTTTTTAGGGATTATGATTTTCCCTTTTAGGTCTCCTTTTTTCAGGCAGCGGACCGTCCCGTCAGGACTTAATATGTACGAGTAGTATTTGGGATATCCTGGAATGGTCTTACCAGCCACCAGGTCCATCAACTCTTTATCCGTGTTATCTTTTATTGATTGGCGTGTTACAATATTAACAATTGTGTGTCTAGGCAGATTTGTACCAAGTGCTTGTTTAGCCAGTGAATCGGCCATATTGTTTCCTACGGCATGCTCACCTGTTTTTTGGTGAGCAGGTACATGTCTTACAATCAGTCTAGGCATGTTTTCTAGATATGCATTTATCTTTTTCCACCATCCAGCATGCTGGATGGGTTTGCCTCTAGCTGTTTTAAAACCATTATTCGCCCAGTCTTTTAGCAATCCGTTACAGCCACCATGGCAATAGTTGCTGTCGGTACAAATCAAGATTGCTTTACTTCTATCTCCAGGTGCTACAAGCTCTAGAGCGGCAGTCAGGGCCTCCACTTCGGCTAACTGTGCCGTCATACCTGTCCCTAAAAAGACTGATTTCGTGGTGTCTGGGATAAAACCTTCCGGTCCCCAGGTACCCTTAACTATACCAGCTCCTGCTTTCCTGGTTGTAGAACCATCAGGGTTCTTAGTTTCTTGAGATGACCCGTCGCAATATATGACTATGTCTGCTCGATCGGGTTTTTCTCCTTCCTCGGCTAATTCGGGTAAAGCCCAGGTATTCATTTCTTCACTGGGATCTTTTAGCCAGAGGATAGTCGGGTCTGCCCTTATGATGTCCCATTTGTCCTATCGGACGTTGTGGACGCGGCGATCCCTGACAATGCTTTCCCTTGACTCATTTAGTTCTGGGAAATGTGTGAGTACTTTTATAGGAGCCTCGGATTGTACTCTTCTTAAGTGTAAAAGCCCGTGTGTTAAGACAGTCAGGGCTTTGGCAAGTTTTGGGAATTTTAATTCCGTAGTGGAGAAGTTCATGGAATAGTATTGGAAGGGGGTAGCTTTCCCTTCATCTTTGCATACCACGGTTCCAGAGGAGTCTGAGAGTATCAGAGTAACCTCTATGGTTGCACCGGGTGTATGTGTGGCTAACCAGGCGCTTTCAACTATTGTTTCAACTAGTTTGTTTAGTGCTTCCTGGTGTTCTGGTTCCCATACAAATCTTTCGTTTGGGGCTACTATCTGTCTGTATAGGGGAGCTGCTAACTCAGCGTATCCTATAATGAAACCTCTAGCGAAATTTAGGGATCCCAGAATGCTTTGCAATTGTTTTACGTTAGTGGGTGATTTGAATTCTGACAGTTTTTCTTTGAACGCGGAAGTCAAGCCACGTCCTTCTTCGGCTATCTCAATCCCCAAGAACTTCACAGTTGTCTTGGATATTGCTGATTTTTTGAGCCCTACTCTGTACCCCAAATTTCGTAAGACTTGGAGTATTTTATGAAGACAATTGAAGTGATCATCTAGAGTCGCGTGTGTAGTGAATATATCATCCACATAGCATTCAATTATGTGTTCGTTTCTTAGAAAATCTAAAGTTCGTAGGACTTGGGCCGAAAAAATCTGCGGGGAATTTACAAATCCTTGGGGCAATCTGGTCCAGCAATATTGGACTCCCTGAGGGGAAGTGATTGCTGTATAGTCCCAATCATGCTCGGGAATTGGATGACTCCAAAAGCCGTTGGCTAAGTCGAAAGTGGTTTTATATATATGTCTTTGAATCTGCATGGTCTGACTCGCCATGTTAAATAGAGTTCCCGCAAATTTCACGGAGCCTTTATTTAAGGCGCGATAGTCACATACCAAGCGGTATTCGCCCGGTTTACCGGGTTTAGCGACTGCTAAAATTGGTGTGTTGACCTTAGAACTCCTTTCCACCAAGACTCCCTGTTCAACTAAATCATTAATGACTTCTTGAATAGCTCGTCTGGCTTCAGGTTTGTTGATTTGATACTGGCTTGGATTGGGGAATTCGTTCATACCGGTGACGGTATCTCCGTCGGGTGTGATCGATCCGCAATGATTTTTGTGCATCTGCCAGACTCCCCAATTACTAAAGACTAAATGTTTTATTCTAGCCCTTATCGTTGGATCTGGTTCTGCTTCTATTTGTAATTCGAGGTGTGAATTTCTATCGTCTCGGGGGGTCTTTAATAGCTCGTATTTTTGAATATCTCGCACCCCGATCAAAATCCCAATTTGTAATCGTTTTTGTAAATTATCTATGCCGGCGGCTATTGAGGTGAATTCTCTCCCGTTCGCCATTTTTATTTTAACTTTGTAATTGGTACATTCTTCTATGTGACCGGTGGCACCTTGTATCCAAACCTGCCCTTGAGGGTCGCAGTCTAAACGCTGGGCTATGGCTGTATCTATACAGGTGACATCGGCTCCAGTATCAATCTGTCCTCGGGTCCACCCCTATTGTGGTTTTCTACCTTGTAGGTTCACCTTGCAAAATGGGAACTTTGTGTGGTGGTCCTGCCACTTACTACTGTGTCCTTCCCTGGGCTCTTGTTCCTCGGGACTGTGGAATGCCCTGTTTATTCCCACATTGTGAGGTTTGTTTTGTGTTCCTCTACCTCTCGGTCTATTATCCCTTTGGTAGCTGGTTTCTCCCTCAGCTCGGGCCCTACCTCTACCTGAAGTTTGTGCATACCCATCTTGATTTCTAGGTCTTAAAATATAACCTCTCTGTTGCGGGTAACCGCCTCCGTCTCTTTGATCTCTTTGATCTCTTTGATCTCTTTGATCACATCTATCCCTTGGATCATATTCTCTATCCTGTTGCCTACCCTGATCCTGGCGATAATTTTGATAATCTCTCTGGTCTGATCTCCTGGGTGATCCTTGTGCTGCTTCTCTATACTGTGTATGCCCTCTCAGTCGTCCACTCCCTCTTCTTCCTCTGCCTCGTCCATCCCTTTGAGGAGTGGCTTGGCTGGTGGAAGTGGTTGTGTCAGATGATCGGGTTTTTTCCTTTTTTGGAATTACTCCTGCTGATTTACGGGAGATTTCTCCCCCTTGATCAGCCTTTTTCAAAAGCTCGCCTATGCAAACATCTCGGTCAGTGGCACATTCTCCTAAAGCAGTACCGAATATCTCAAAAGGATTGTCTAGGGGTTGGCGGTTTCTCACCCGACCCCGTACTCTTTCACTTACTGCCGGATCGAGTATGAGATCAAACAAATGTCTTTTACAGCGGTCCCAGTCTAACCCCAAGAAAACTGCTACTTGTAAGCATCTGACTAAATTAATGGTGCCTGACAATAGACTTTTTATTATTGGGAGAGAGGCTTCTCTTAGTCCTATGCCATAGCAAAGGACGTGAGCTTGTCTAAGCACATCGGTCAGACTTCCGGTGTGTGCTACATCTAATACCAGACAAGGCGCACCCAGATTTCCCAACAGATGCCTTCTATCTTCAGGTGTCAAAGGTCTGGTCATGTTTTCTATTCTATCGAATTTCTGGACTAAATATTTAATAGCCGCTCTGTTTTCTTTAGGAAAATCAGGGAAGGTTTCATTAAAACTTTTTACCGTGCATGGGCCATATACAGTCATGACTGGAGCAGGGGCTGCATTCCCATTGTGGTCGGCTATTTCTGCATGAAAATCTCCTCCGTCTGGGACTACAAATCTTTGGTTTCCCCATCCGTTTATTCGATCTGCCTGAGCATGCAGGTCTCGCCATGCAGCAGGGTGAGAGGCTGGAGCAGCCATCCCCGGTTTATCTAAAGAGTCTTTTTATCGACTTTTAAACTCTAGACTCAGTACTGATTTCTTCGAGGTCCTTATACTTCTGTTTTACCTATTTTAACGGCTGTGTACCTATTTTCTTACCTACTTATAGGCAGTTTAGGATTTTTAGTGAGGCTCTTCAAATTAACTCCAAAGAGCCCCACGTTGGGCGCCAATTGCTACAGATTTCTATACAATTATCCTAGATCCTGACAAGGAACCCACTAGAATACTAAGACTAACTCCCCCTTTTTCCGGGATCTTGACTAGTCCTTTTTCCTTGTATACCGGTTAGTTATGTCAATAGAACTAAGACCGTATTCATTATAGAAAGCGCAAAAGATAAACTAATACCTTATTTCCGGTCTGGGTCGTCGGTCGTTCGCCGTTGATACGTGTCGACGTCTCGGGAATTTAAAAGCTATTAAGTGTTAAATGTTGCTCCTCGCATTTACTTATATCCTATATATTATTGCTACACTATAAGTAGTAAGATGACGATAGGGCGTTGACTGAATTTAATCAAACAATGGTTTTTATTCAATTTGTCAAAGGTATAATAAATCAAGCAGTTGGTACAATTCATACGCACATCCTTACTCTACATACAGTACGTGTATATATCAAAAATCTTACCGTTCAGATGTCCGTATGAAGCCTAACAAACAGTGTTTAAAAGCACTGTGAATTTAACACACTTTTTTAGTTAAAAAGATCCCCGACTTTTACCGAGCCTCAGCCCCTCTAGGAGACTATATCAGAGAGCAGGGTAGCCGTACGGGGTAAATACAAATATAACACTAGGTTGCCTGTATCAGGACTTGCCTTCACTACCTCTCTAGGAGTGTAGCATGGAAGAACTACTCTAGGTAGTTATGTTCCTTAAGACCCCTGTCGAAAGCTGCTGCCGCCGTCTTCCTGAAGGCTTGAAAAGCACTAGTATTTATATTGCTCAATTAGGATGGCTCCTCGTGACTAGTCCTTTGTTTCATTAACGTAGCTCAAAATAGCTTCAAAGGTCATGTTTACTTTGTAAAGCAGCTGACTTATTTTCACTAATTAACTGCACGTCTGCTTTGTCAGCTAAATACGTTTTTCTGCGGTTTGCGAGAGGCAATCTGTCAGGATGTCTAACTTTGAGAGAATGAATCACCTCCAAAGCTACAATTCCTTGATTTCCGTCACAAGATCACCTCACATCCTCCTGCACTCCAAGGAATAAAGTTCCAGCCTGATCAACCTCTCTCTATAGTTCAGACCCTCGAGTCCTTGCAACCTTTCTCTGCACCCTTTACAGCTTGACAACATCTTTCCTATAACACGGTGCCCAAAATTGAACACGATACTCTAAATGTGGCTCGACCAATGTCTTATATAAGTGTAACATGACCTCTCAACTCCTAACAGGCGGCGGTTTGGCGCAGCGGTAGAGCTATTGCCTTTCAGCACCAGAGACCCGGGTTCGATCCTGACTACGGGCGCTTGTCTGTACGTTCTCCCCGTGACCTGCATGAGTTTCCTCCGAGATCTTCGGTTTCCTCCCACACCCCAAAGACGTACAGGTTTGTAGGTTAATTGGCTTGGTATCAATGTAAATTGTTGCCAGTGTGTGCCAGATAGTGTTTTTGTGCGGGGATCACTGGTCAGGGCGGACTCGGTGAGCCGGAGGTGCTGTTTCCGCGCTGTATCTCTAAAGACTGAAAACTAAGCTTCTCTACTCATGCACCTAGTGTCGGCGTCAGTGCCTTGAGAAGGTCCTGATCTCCGATATCTATGTGCAGAGTGAAGATGTCCCTTACCTCATGCTGCTGTTCAGGATTCGGTCTTCCTTCCAAGAACTGGCTGGACCAGAGGCAGTGGCCGGTGTTTTTATAGTCCATTGATTGGCTAAAGGACTTTGCATTCGCTAAATAAATAAATTGGGATGAGTCCAGATAGTTCATCCCTGAAAGTGGAAATGAAACTGAAACTGGAAACTGAAACAACCAAGTCTTACCTTTTCTCTGTGCAGCCTAGTTGTGAAACTGAAAAACCTTGGTTCAAATCCCAAACCAGTGATGTTGGATTTACAGACAAGTGCGGGCAAACATTCACTTCAATTTTTCATCCCTACACGTACAAATTATAACCACGTCTCAAGAGTTAATATTCGGATTAATAATATTAATAATGATGATAATAATGCTGGGCTGCCAACATTGGGTGAGAGTTGAGAGTGAGAAATTGTGAGGGAGTGCAATGATCAAGCCCGAGGGAGTGCAGTGACCTGGGTGGGTGGGGGGAGGGTGTGGGAGGGGGGGGGGGGGGTCGCCCCACTTTGACTATAGAAACAAGACGAAAATAATGCCACATATTCAACCAAGTATATGGTTCAATTAAATTAAGATAAATACGTAAAACATATATATGGAAACAGGCCCTTTGGCCCACCAAGTCCACACTGACCAGCAATCTACCAGACACCAGTTCTATCCTACACGCCAGGGACAATTTACAGATTTCATCCCCTATCAATAACCCGTGCCTGCCTTCTCCCCATATCCCTTGACTCCACTAGCCCCTAGAGCTCTATCTAACTCTCTCTTAAATCCATCTAGTGATTTGGCCTCAACTACCTAAGGATAAATGGGGATCCTGTGGATAGGGTGAACTGTTTTAAATATCTGGGAGTCCACATCTCCGAGGATATGACATGGGCATCACACGCCTCAGCACTCGTGAGTAAGGCAAGGCAGCGCCTTTACCACCTCAGGCAATTGAGGAAATTCAGAGTGTCTCCGAGGATCCTCCAGTGCTTCTACGCAGCGGCGGTGGAAAGCATCTTGTCCGGGAACATTACCATCTGGTTTGGGAATTGCTCTGCCAAGGACAAGAAGGCTCTGCAAAGAGCAGTGCGTTCATCCGAACGCACTATGGGAACTTCACTTGCCCCCCTGCAGGAACTATACATCAGGAGGTGCAACTCCAGAGCCAACAATATCATGAGAGACCCCTTCCACCCCTGCAACGGACTGTTCCAGCTGCTACAGTCAGGCAAACGCCTCCGTTGCCATGCGGTGAGAACAGAGAGGTTGAGAAGGAGTTTCTTCCCAGAGGCCATTCGGACTGTAAATGCCTATCTCACCAGGGACTAACTCTACTGAACGTTTCTCCTTCCATTATTTATTATGTAAAGGTATATGTGTGTTATGATTGTGTTTATAGGTTGTTTGTCTTTTGCACAAAAGTCCGCCACGCATCTGCCCACTCACTCGACCTGTCCAGGTCACCCTGCAACCTCCTAGCATCCTCTTCACAGTTCACACTGCCACCCAGCTTTGTGTCATCCGCAAACTTGCTAGTGTTACTCCTAATTCCCTCTTCCAAATCATTAATATATATGGTAAACAGTTGCGGCCCCAACACCGAGCCTTGCGGCACTCCACTCGCCACTGCCTGCCATTCTGAAAATATCCCGTTCACTCCTACTCTTTGCTTCCTGTCTGCCAACCAATTTTCTATCCATGTCAACACCCTACCCCCAATACAATGTGCTCTAATTTTAGTCACCAGTCTCCCGTGCGGGACCTTATCGAAGGCTTTCTGAAAGTCTAGATACACTACATCCACTGGCACCCCTTCATCCATTTACTTGTCACTTTGTATTCACTAGCAGAAGTGGTGGAAGGGAGAACAGATAACTGGCCGTTTCAAACAAATCAATGCCGTGGTAAAAGCTTCTTTCAGCTTCAGATGATAGCTAAAATAAAACAATTCCTCCAGTTTGATGACCTGGAAAAGATCATCCACACATTCCTCTCATCCCGCCTAGATGACTGCAACTCCCTTTACACTGGCATCAGCCAATCTTCCCTGTCCCGCCTGCAACTGGTCCAAAACGCCGCAGCGAGACTCCTGACGGGCACAGGAAAAAGGGACCACATCCTGGCCTCTCTCCACTCGCTCCTTGTGCGGTTCCGTCTAAACTTCAAGATACTCCTCCATGTCTACAAAGCCCTCAATGGGCTTGCCCCCACCTACATAAAAAGTCTTCTCACCCACCACCACCTCCAGGCCCCTCAGATCGGCCGACTTGGGGTTGCTGAATATCCCACGGTCTAGGCATAAGCTCAGGGGCGACCGTGCCTTTGCGGTTGCAGCCCCTAGACTGTGGAACAGCATCCCCTTTCCCATCAGAACTGCCCCCTCCATCGACTCTTTTAAGTCAAGACTAAAGACTTATCTATACTCCCAAGCCTTTCCTGACGTCCTCTGAGTGAGGGCTACATGTATATATGTATGCAGTCTGTTTTGTTGTGCTATTCTTATAACAAATGTAAAGCACTTTGGCCAACGAGAGTTGTTTTTTAAATGTGCTATATAAATAAATGTGACTTGACTTGACTCCACTATACTTTCAGTCTGAAGCAGGATTCTGACCTATAACGTCAGCCATCCTTTTTCTACAGATGTGCTGCCTGACCCGCTGAGTTACTCCAGTACTTTGTGCCTACCTTTGGTGTCAACCAGCATCTGCAGTTCCTTTCTGCACATACCTATCAACGGGCCTTTATGACCTGCTGCTCTTAAAGCAACAGGGACTTTGAAAAATGGCGCCAAAACCCTGGCGACTCTTGTAAATGGTCTCAGTGGACTATTTCTGTACACTTTGTACTTAATCCAGGATTGGCCTTATATATATAGTAATACCTTGCTGGGCTGTATGCAAAAAAAATGTTTTCATTGTACCTCGGTACACGTGACAATAAAGAATCATTGAACAAGCGTAAACTTTATTAATATCGGCTCAAGGCTGAAGTGCAAGTTTTAGACTTTAGAGATACGGCGCGGAAACAGGCCCTTCGGCCGACCGAGTCCTAGCGCACTAACACTATCCTACACACTAGGGACAATTTTACTTCGGAGTCATGTGAGTGACTACGTGGAGAACCCGCTCAGTGCGCAGGCGCGGCATTATGCCAGCAGTGCAACAGCGGCTGCAACGGGAGTTAGGCGCTCCCGCTACAGAATGAAACGGACCGTCAGGTGAGTATCCTGAGGTCGGGTTTCTTTTACAGGTGAGCCTTTTTCTGCTTGTGTTTTTACAGGCAGAGAAAAAGGCTCTGGAACAAAACTGCCCCCCGTTCAAGGAGAAACGTTTTCCCGTTGGGGAGGGGGGGGCAGCAACAGGCGGTAGGAACGAACCGGTGTTCCTCTATTCCCCGACACCGTGCCGAGCCCAGCCCGCTAGTACCTGAGCTGCGGGCTGGATGCATAGCCACCCGAAGAGGCATCCGGCAGGTGTTCCCGATTTCGGACGGGACGTCTCTCCACCCGCACGGGGGGAGAGAGAGCCACCTGAGCCGCTGGAGCGGCTCACGGAGCAGGTGCCTGCGAGACGCGCTGCTTAAGGGGCGCTCTCGCTACTACAAGGCACAAAAGCTCCAGAAGAAGGCGGTAGGAACAATTACCGGGCGCTCCGCTATCCCCATCACCGCGCCGAGCCCAATCCAGCCTAGTGCCTGAACTGCGGGCTGGATGTCTAGCCATCCGAAGAGGCATCCGGCCGGTGGCGTCCGATTCGTCGGACGGGGACATGTCTCCATTGGAGAGCAGCTCCAGCGAGATGCGCAGAAAGAGCGCTCTCGCGGAAGGAGGTCAGGCACCCCCTCCACAGTGTTTCATGCACTGCCCTCTGCTCCCTCATTACTGGAGGCTAGCATTGGTGACCAGGGCTGGGCTGGTCTGGAACAGGGGCAGGCGGACGAATTCGGGAGTATGCCAGGGGTGCAGGAACAGGAAGAGCTGTTGGGTGTGATGGACCGCTTTGTAGCAACCCCACGGGCTGGAGCACCGCTGGAACCAAGAATGGCGGCCAGCATCAACCATCTATCCAATAAACCATTACTGGAAAAGGTGCTCGCTGAGGTGCTGAAACAACACACAGCACCAGAAAACTGTGAAGCCCTCAAAGTAAAAAGGGTCAACAGCCAAATCTGGGGGCATGTGGGGTCACACATCCGGACCCAAGAACTCAAGCTACAGTGGATCCTAAGGCTCCTGACGTCGGCCATCACAGCCTTTGCTCGTTCCGTGGAGACCACGGAGATGGATACCTGCCAGCAGGATGTGCTGGCATTAATGTGTACCACACAATTTGAGATCAACAATCTCCGGAGGGAAATCATAAAACCTGCCCTCAATCCCAAATTTTCTGGCTTGTGTAAAGCCCCAGCTGCGGAGACGGACGCGCTGCTATTTGGGAAAGATCTCAATAAAAAACTGAAGGAGATGGAGGAAGCATCCAAAACCTTCGGCCTAATGAGGGCAGGCCCCGGGACGAGCAAACCAAGACCTCCGATACCCAAGCGGCAGCACCCCACGGCATCCACCAGTCGACGTCCGCAATATGGGACTGGTGAACGCTTGGGATCCGCACATTATCCCCAAAGATCTTTTTAGATCAGGGCCCGCAGCGGACCCTCTGGAAAATGCGCCTCCCCCCAACATCGCCAGCACGTCAGAACAAAATCTTCAGGAAAATGAAGAAACAGAATCGCCAATAACCATGGAGGTAGGTGGGTCTGGTTCCTACCAGCATATAGAGAATAAGGGTGCTTTGTTAACAGGGGGGAGATTACACTTGTTTAAAGAAGCATGGGGTATGGTCACGAGTGACAAGTATATACTCAACAGCATTAGTGGATATAAAATACAATTCATGTCAGAAAAAACGCCGCCAGTTCAAGAATTGGCCCCAAAGGGTATTTCTCCCTCCGTCATAGAGACGTGAGGGACAAGCTGAACTGGTGAGAATAATCACAAAGGGGGTCATCGAAAAGTCCAAACATGAACCTTTGGAATTTGTATCGAATATATTTACTAAAACCAAAAAAGATGGTGGCTGTCGCATCATCATTGACTTAACATCACTAAACAAATTTGTTAAGTATATACATTTCAAAATGGAGACATTTGTTACTGCCAAACAACTGAATTCCAAAGGACACTTCATGGCAAGCATTGATCTTAAAGATGCTTACTATCTAGTACCCATATACAAGGATCATCGCAGATACCTAAAATTTATCTGGATGGTACAAAGTATTGCCCTATGGGCTAACTTCAGCCCCAAGATTATTCACCAAAATATTGAACCCAGCCATGGCAATACTAAGAAAACAAAAACATATTGTCATGGCATATCTGAATGAAAACTTTATTGTCATTCAGATATACACCTAGACACAGTGCACCTTGAACGAAATTTTGTTGCATTTGACTCTCCAATCAGGTAAATAGTAAAAGTAAAAGTGCTAGGTGCGTCCATAAAAATGCCTCATGTGCATGGTTCTGTAAAATAAATCTATATAAAAAGTTTTTTTTTAAAAGTGTCGATATTTAAAAAGTTCTAGCCTCGGTTTTGTTGATTGTTCAGTAATCTTATGGCCTGGGGGATGAAGCTGTTGCAGAACCTGGTTGTCCCGCTCTTCATGCTGCGGTACCTCCTCCCAGAGTTAAGCAGTATAAACAGTCCGAATTGTGGGTGTGTGGGGGCTCTGGTAATGCCCTTAGCTCTAATCAGACAGCGCTTGTACCCCATGTCCATGATTGAAGGAAGAGAAGTCCCAATGATTTTTTCCGCTGTCCTCACCACTCTCTGAAGGCACTTCCAGTCCGCAGCTGTACAGCTGCCGCTCCACGTAGAGATGCAGCTGGTCATGACCGACTCAATTGTGCTTCTGTAGAAGGTGTCGAGGATGGGAGGGTGGAGGTGTAAACTTCTCAACCTGCGGAGGAAGTACAACCGCTGCTGTGCCCGTTTTGCCAGAGATGTAATGTTTGTGGACCAGTTTAAGGTGTCCGTTATATGCACCCCCAGGAACTTGATCTTTTTCACCTGCTCCACTGCTGAGTTGTTGATGCAAAGTGGAGTGTGACTGGGCTGAATTTTCCTTCTGAAATCGACGACAATCTCCTTGGTTTTGTTCACATTTAGGAGAAGGTTGGTCCTGCTGCACCAGCTCACGAGCTGTTCCACCTCCTCTCTATATGCCTGGTCGTCGTTATTGCGGATGAGGCCCACTACTGTTGTGTCATCCGCGTATTTGATGATATGGTTAGTAGTGGACCTGGCGACACAGTCATGTGTCATCAATGTAAAGAGCAGCGGACTCAGGACACAGCCCTGAGGGGAGCCGGTGCTCAGTGTGATGACCGAGGAGGTGTTCTTCCCCACCCGCACAGACTGGGGTCTTTCAGAAAGGAAATTCAGGATCCAGTTGCATAGTATGGTATTGAAACCTAGGGGTGCCAGTTTGCTCACCAGATGCTGGGGGATTATCGTGTTAAATGCTGAGCTGAAATCAACAAACAGCATCCGCACGTGGGTGTTCCTCTCCTCCAGGTGTTGTAGGCTCAGGTGGACTACAGAGGAAATAGCATCCTCTGTGGAGCGGTTCGGGCGATAAGCAAACTGGAACAGGTCAAAACTGGAGGGGAGTTTAGAGACCATGTGCTGCTTAATAAGCCTCTCAAAGCACTTCATTATTATTGGTGTGAGTGCTACGGGGCGGTAATCATTCAGGCAGGTTATTGTAGACTTTTTGGGAACTGGTATGATGGTGGCTGTCTTGAAACATGATGGAACAATGGCCTGGTTCAGGGAGATGTTAAAAATGTCTGTCAGAACCAGAGCCAGCTGGTCGGCACATCCCCTAAGCAGACGCCCCGGTATGTTATCCGGTCTGGCTGCCTTTCGCTGGTCAATACCCTCCAGGATTTTGCGGACTTCAGCAGTTTCAAAAGACAGTGTCTGTTCTCCTGGTTGAGGCTCTAATTTCCTCATTGTAGTGGTGTTCAGTGCCTCAAACCTGCCGAAATGATTATTTAGTTCATTTAGAAAGTCTGTGTCATCCTTACAAGACATCTGAGGGGCCTTGTAGTTTGTTATGGCCCGGATGCCTTCCCACATGTTCCTGGTGTTGGTATCATCCTGGAAGAAACCCTGGATTTTCTGTCCGTGGGCGCGCTTTGCTTTCTTAATTTCGCGGTTGAGGTTGGCTCTCGCTGTTCTCAGAGCTCCCAAATCACCAGATTTAAAAGCCGCATTTCGTGCTTTCAGCATGGCACGCACCTCTGCAGTAATCCAAGGTTTGTGGTTGGCCCGGGTTGTGATGTTCCTGATGATAGTGACGTCCTCCATGCACTTCTGTATGTAGCCCGACACTGACATATCTGGATGATATTCTGATAGTAGGGAAAACAATGGAATTGGCTGTGGCCGCAGTATCAGCTACAAAACAGCTCCTCGAAACTCTGGGGTTCGTCCTACATCCAGATAAATCTAAGTTGAAGCCATCCACTATCATGGACTACCTGGGCTTCACAATTAACTCAGTCCATATGACTGGTACCTTGCCAAAGGCAAAAATGGTTGAATTAGCACAATCATGCAACAATTTAATGGTCAACGAGCGACCAACTATTCGACAAGTAGCAAGAGTAATTGGGGAAATGGTAGCAGCATTTCCGGCTACACAATTCGGACCTTTGCACTATCAAAAATTTACAAAGAGCAAAGGTACAGGCAATAAAACGGCATACAGGTCACTATGATCGTGTCATGAAATTACCCACTGAAGCAATATCAGAGCTACAGTGGTGGGCAGAAAACGTTTGGCATAGTTTCAGCCCTATCTTTATCACTAACCCTACTTTAGTTATTCAAACAGATGCCAGTGCTCAAGGCTGGGGAGCGACTAACTCCATATCCAGCACAGGTGGTAGATGGACTAACCTAGAGTCATCATTACTACTTACACTGGGCATTAACTATCTAGAAATGTTGGGCGCCTTTTATCGTTTAAAAGCATATGTATCTAATATGCAGCACTTGCATGTTCGGTTACAAATTGATAAATACTACGGTGATGGCTATATTAACCATATGGGTGGCATAAAATCATTATCATGCGACAAATTGGTCAACATGATTTGGCAATGGTGTGTCGAAAGACATATTTGGCTATCAGCTACTTACCTACCAGGTAAGCTAAACACCCATGCCATGAGAAAATTAAACGCCTGGGTTGCAAGTTTGAACAGACCTTACCTGGAACTGGGATTGTCCAAACAAACCGACACCACCATGTCGGCATCCCTTCGAACAGTACTTAACCAGCATCAAAAAAGGGAGAAGTACTGCCAGGAAACAGGGACAACATACGCAACAGCCACAGCCACCAACATACTGGAGTTCCTGGCCTATCTACACCACGATGTAGGGATCAGCTACAGTGCCATCAACACAGCGCAGAGTGCTCTTTCTGCTTATCTCAAACCAGCGCCAGGACAACAGGCGATGGGATCCCATCCACTGGTTTTAAAACTGATGAAGGGCATTTACAATATCAAGCCCTAAGCCCAGGTATACCCATATTTGGGATATCAGTGTGGTCCTGACATATCTCAGGGAATGGCCACCAGCCAGATCCCTCGGCCTCGAGCAAGCTACACTAAAGACGCTCATGTTGATGGCACTTGTATCCGCTCAGAGGGTTCAGTCACTACACCTATTGCGACTGGACAACATGATCACAGCTCCAGACCAGATCTGTCGTTATCCAGCGACTGATCAAACAGAGCAGACCAGGAACACCTAATCCAGTCGTGGCGTACCCACCAGAACCACGGTTATGTGCCATGACCCACCTACTATCCTACATAGACACAACCAAAATATTCGAGGGAAATGAAAAGCCTTGTGGGTCAGTCACAAAAACCTTATGGTCGGGTGACGAGCCAAACCATTGCGAGATGGCTCAAGCAGGTGCTAGAAACTGCTGGGATAAACACTAACATGTACAAATTTTATTCCACCAGGGCAGCATCCATGTCGACGGCGAAAAAATGGACATGCCTATAGACCACATCCTGGCTACAGCAGGATGGTGGGGGGGAAAAGACCGTTCAGAAATTTTATAATAAGCCGTTGGCAAAACCTGGTTTATTTGCAGTAAAGATTTACGAACTGCAAATATTTAATTTAAGCCCAGGGGAGCAACTTAATTCTTTGTTGTTGTTAATGTTTAAAAAATACCATTGTGTTTTTCTACAAATAGACTCATTGGTTGATTACGATAACACTTCCTCCCTCAAGAACTTCGGCAGTGAGTGAAATGAAACTGTTACACGGTTTGAAATCACAGAGCTTTGAAATCTTCACGTAGTCACTCACGTGACTCCAAAGTAAAATAGTAAGATTAAACGAGAGCTTACCAGTTTGAAGTTTGATCTGTATTTTATGAGGAGTTACGATGAGGGATTACGTGCCCTCCACTCCCACCCTCATTATATGGATCAAACTAATAAATTGATGTCTCCTTATCTTTACTATGTTTACTTCAAATAACTGTGTCTATCTGTGATTCCACACCGCTGCTTGGAAGTATGCCGCACCTGCCCACTGAGCGGGTTCTCCACGTAATCCCTCATCGTAACTCCTCATAAAATACAGATCAAACTTCAAACTGGTAAGTTCTCGTTTAATCTTACTATTTTACGTCATATCAAAGCCAATTAACCTACAACCCTGTATGACTTTGGAGTGTGGGAGGAAACCGGAGCACCCAGAGAAAACCCACACGGTCACTGAGAGAACGTGCAAACTCCGTACAGTCAGCACCCGTAGTCAGGATCGAACCCGGGTCTCTGGCGCTGTAAGGCAGCAACATTACCGCTACCCAACCGTGTAGCCCCTTGAATCCCCTGGAGCTGATCCTGTTCACCTTAGTGTCGACCAAGAAAACCACTTAGACTGCACCGTTGACGCGTAATGATGCACTAGAATTGTCGCATTTTATGAGTGATTTATTAATTACTTTAATGCACAAACTCTGATATTACAGAATGTTAAACAATATTGATCATGAAATGTGCCCCAATGTTCATAACGCTTTAAACAAAAAAGTTGAAACTCGTAATTGTCGGCATTATATCCTAGAAACTAAATCAGATTGCACATCATCGATGGTGCTTCTCACACAAAAATCAGTTCTAACTCCCTCTGTTATAGTTTTGCACCCCTCAGGTTCTCATTAACTCCCCCCCCCCCACCTCACCTTAAGCCTCTGATATATTTCGATAGCATGCAACACAAAGCTCTGCATTGTCCCCGGTATACGTGACAATAATGAACATAAACCTTAATCCTAAACCTTTAACAGTACACGTGACCATGAACTAAACTGAACTAATCTCCCCTTTGCTCTATCTATTGTACTTGAGTTTAACGGCTGTACTTATGTACAGTATTCTCTGATCCGTTTGGATAGGAAGCAAAACAAAGATTTTCAGTGTATCTTAGTACACGTGGCAACAATAAACTTAATCCTAAACTTTTAATTCCAGAATTTAGTGGACAAACAATTAACGTCCAGGTGAATTTGTGACCATTGAGTAACGGGCTGGGAAATCACTGCTGGTGCCTCTATTCTGACCATCGCATCGGACGCACGTGAAATGGCATCACGTCCTCCACAACGCAGCTCTGATCCACCTCTGGTTGAATGTGAAGGTTTGTTGAGAGATGGGATCACTGTAGATCAGTCAGAGAAACGGGCACCAAACCTGCAGAAGATCATCAACAAAATGTCAATTCAAGTGTCTCTATTAAGGCACCGCACACAAGCTTGGTCAGACTCTGTAATAATCATGGCATCCAACTCCACAACGCCCTGAAAGTGGCCGCACAAGTAGATCGAGTGGTGAAGAAGGCGTACGGTAAGATGAGGAAGGAAAGTGCAGATGCTGGTTTACACCGAGGATAGACACAAAAGTCTGGGGTGACTCAGCGGGTCAGGCAGCATCTCTGGAGAGAAGGAATAGGTGACGTTTCAGTTCTGAAGAAGGGTCTTTAGCCGAAATGTCACCTATTAATTTTCTCCAGAGATGCTGCCTGACCCGCTGAGTTTTCCAGCTATTTGTGTCTGTCACTATATACTATGCTTGCCTTCATAGGTCCAAGCATTGAGTATAAGTCATAGAGTGATACAGTGTGGGAACAGGCCCTTCGGCGTAAGTTGCCCACACCACTCAACAATGTCCCAGCTACACTAGTCCCACTTGCCTTCGCTTGGTCCATATCCCTCCAAACCTGTCCTATCCATGTACCTGTCTAACTGTTTCTTAAACGATGGGATAGTCCCAGCCTCAACTAATTCCTCTGGCAGCATGTTCCATACATCCACCACCCTTTGTGTGAAAAAGTTACACCTCAGATTCCTATTAACTCTTTTCCCCTTCACCTTGAACCTATGTCGCCTGCTCCTCGATTCCCCTACTTCGGGCAAACCACTCTGTGCAACTACCTGATCTATTTCTCCCATGATTTTGTATACCCCGATAAGATCTCTCCTCATCCTCCTGCGCTCCATGGAGTAGAGACCCAGCCTACTCAACCTCTCCCTATAGCTCACACCCTCAGGTCCTGGCAACATCCTCGTGAATCTTTTCTGAACCCTGACAAACTTGACAATATCTATCCTGTAACTCGGTGCCCAGACCTGAACACAATATTCTAAATGCGGACTCACCAACGTCTTATACAACTGCAACATGACCTCCCAACTTCTATACTCAATACTCTGACTGATGAAGGCCAAAGTGCCAAAAGCCTTTTTGACCACCTTATCTACCTGCGACTCGACCTTCAAGGAACCATGCACCTGTACTCTGAGATCCCTCTGCTCTACAACACTACCCAGAGGCCTACCATTTACTGTGTAGGTCCTGCCCTTGTTCAACGTCCAAAAATGCAACACCTCACACTTCTCTGTATTAAATTCCATCAACCATTCCTCCGACTGCCTGGCCAATCGATCCCGATCCTGCTGCAATCTTTCACAACCATCTTCACTATCTGCAAAACCACTAACTTTTGTATCAGTCAGGGAGGCATGATGCAGCTTTATCAGACTTTGGTCATTTGGAGTTAATTTGGAGTATCACATGTAGTTCAGGGCGTCCCATTGCTGTAAGGATGTGGAGGCTTTGGAAAGGGTGCAGAGGAGGTTCCTGGACTAGAGGGTATTAGCTACAGGAGATGTGCGGGGCATGTTATTTTTACACAGAGGGCTGTGTGTGCCCGGAACTTGCTGCCGTGAGTGGTGGTTGAGGCACGATTGTGGCATTTGACAGACTTTTGGATGGGCCAATGGATATACAGGGAATGGTGGCAGATAGGATTTGGTCTTGGCATCGTGTTCTGCACAGACATCGTGGGCCGAAGGGCCTGTTCCTGCGCTGTACTGTGTTACGTTCTATGTTCCAGTGAGGAATGGTTGAGGAAGGACCTTTCTCGCCCTTACCTCCTGGTCCTGGTATCTCCAGCCTAAGTAGAAGGGCGCAATTCACGAAGAGCGCTGAGATATTCATCGTTGCCATGATCAAACCGCAAGGCCTTTTCATAGCATTCAACAGCTTCAGAATTCTCCCCGGCTTCTCGGTGAAGAAACCCCAGGATACCCCAGGCTCTGCTGTTGTCCGGGTTCCTGTTAATTTGCCTTCTTGCAATCTTCTCCAACTTAGTGTAACAAATTTTCCAATATTTCGTGCCGCGCTGGATTTTAAGGCCTTCCATAAAATGGTGGATGGCGTTTGATTCAGATTTGGTGTGATACAGTTCATACAATCCAAGCTGTAACTCTATTGCCTGCTTATTATCTGGAGCAACATCCTCTAAACTCCGGAGGTCGTTGTATATCTCCACCGCTTTGTCTGATTCATCATTCATTAAGCAGATCCTGGCAAAATCCAGCTTTGCAAATACATACGATGGCTTCAGTTCAAATGCCGTTCCAAAATGGTGCTTGCAATGGCTGATCAACTCAGCCTTCACGCCTGGGTCTCCAATGCTTGGATATTGAAGCAGAGAAAATAGCTTGTTCCTGTAACACATACCTATTTGATGGTGCAAGAAGGGAGAGTGCAGAGTGAATTCTAAGGCTTTCTTCAACAGCTCTATCGCTTTATCAACATTGCGCTGTATTCTGTAAAACTTTGCTGCATAGCGGAGCATAAATGGAGAATCTGGGCTTGTCCGCAACGCTTCTTCAACCAATTCATTCGCTTCTGCCTTTTGCTGGAACTCTTGGAGCCCGAGGGCCAACATCACCCTGGCCACAGATTCACCCGGATCGAGCTCCAGCACCCGTCTCAGCTGTCTCACCGACTGACTCACTTCTGGGTTTTCCGGGATCGCGGAAATCGATTCCAGACGGTACAGAGCGGTGGCGTAGCCCATGTTCCACTCCGTGTTGTCGGGATCTTCCTCCAGAGCCCTGGCGAAACATTCCTTCGCCTCCTCGCAGCACCGTGAGCGGGAACTCAGCAAAGACCACCCCTTCTCCCCCAACACCTCGGGCACCATTGCCTTGACGTGCGGGCCCTGTGTGAGAGGGCCACACATCACCTCCAGCTTGTCGAGGTAGGACTGGGCCTCGCTGAGTTGCCCCATGTGGTAATGCAACCAGGCCCGGTTGCCATGGGTGACGATGTTCCTCCTCTCAAATCCATCCCCATGGATCTCCCTCAGACGTCTCTCCGCCTCCTCTAAGTCACGGAGAGCTTCTTCGCAGTTGCCCTGCAGGTAGTTGATGTAAGCCAGCTGGTTGTGCGGCACGCCTTGGTGCTTCCCGCCGATGATAATCGAATCCTGCAACCTCTGCTTCACGTCGTCCAGGTCACTGTCGTCCATCTGTGGGCCCCACGTGAAGTGGCACTGAAGCTGGCCGAGCTTCACCAACAAGGACTCCCTCAGTGTGTCGCTGCAAGAGAGCACAAGGTGATCAATGGGACAACACACAAAAAGCTGGAGTAACTCAGTGGGTCAGGCATAATCAAGGATGAGTCGCTCCCTGGTCACTCCCTCTTCTACCCTCACCCAACGGGCAAGAGGCACAGAAGTGTGAAAACGCACACCTCCAGATTCAGGGACAGTTTCTTCCAAGCAGTTATCAGGCAACTGAACCATCCTATCACCAACTAGAGAGCGGTCCCGACCTTTCAGCTACCTCATCGGTCTATCTTTTATCGGACTTTACCTTGGACTAAACGTTACTCCCTTTATCCTGGATCTGTGCACCGTGGACAGCTTGGCTGTAATCATGTATAGACATTCTGCTGAATGATTAGCACAAAGCAAAAAAAGCTCCTCACGTTTTAGCTGCATTTCAGCCCCGCGCTCTTAGGTTTCCCGGTACGGAGGAGGAGGTCCGGTCGCTTGTTCAGTGGTGGGAGGGTGGGGGACCTCCATGTCGGTTTGCCCCGGACCTGGCCAAGATGGCTATCCGGCCAAGATGGCTGCTCACCGGTCATCTCATCACGCAATCACATCAAGTTCTACAGCTCAAGAAGGTCTTCCTTAATGTGTAGGAAGGAACAGCGGCTGGCAGAGGAGTCGGTGCAGGAGGCAGGGATTTAGATTTCTAGATCACTGGGATCTCTTCTGGGGCAGGGGTGACCTGGATAACAGGGACGGGTTGCACCTTAATTGGAGGGGGACCGCATTCTGGCAGGCAGCTTTGCTAGTGCTGCACGGGTGGGTTTAAACTATACAGTGGGGGGGGGGGGGGTGGGGACAACAACGTGCAAGTGCATGCGTGCAGCCAACGGGAAAGAGAGTGTAGAAAGGCCACGTTTAAACTAACAGGGCAGGGGGGTGGGAACCAATGTAATAGACAATAAGTGCAGGAGAAGGCCATTCGGCCCTTCGAGCCAGCATCGCCATTCAATGTGATCTAGGCTGATCATCCACAATCAGTACCCCGTTCCGCTATCTTTAAGAGCCCTATCTAGCTCTCTCCTGAGAACCGCCCTCCGAGGCAGAGAATTCCACAAACTCACAACTCTCTTTGTGAAAAAATGTTTCCTCATCTCCGTTCTAAATGTCTTATCCCTTCTTCTTAAACTGTGGCCTCTGGTTCAGGACTCCCCCAACATCGGGAACATGTTTCCTGCCTCTGGCGTGTCCAAACCCTTTATAATCTTATATGTTTCTATAAGATCACCTCTCATCCTTCTAAATTCCAGTGAATACATGCCAGTTGATCCATTCTTTGTCAGTCCCGCCATCCCGGGAATTAACCTGGTGAACCTGGTGCACTCCCTCAAAAGCAAGAATGTCAATCCTCAAATTAGGAGACCAAAATTGCACACAATACACAAGGTGTGGCCTCCAACTGGCCAACATGCTGGAGTTGATTATTAAAAATGTTATAACAGCGCATTTGGAAAGCAGTGACTGGAGTGCAGAGTAGGTTCACCAGGTTAATCCCCGGGATAGCGGGCCTGGCATATGATGAAAGAATGGGTCAACTGGGCTTGTATTCACTAGAATTTAGAAGGATGAGAGGGTATCATAGAAACATATGCAATTCTTAAAGGATTGGACAGGCTAGATGCAGGAAAAATGTTCCCGATGTTGGGGGAGTCCAGAACCAGGGGTCACAGTTTAAGAATAAGGGGTAGGTCATTTCGGACTAAGATGAGGAAAAACCTATTCACCCAGAGAGTAGTGAATCTGACAGAAGACAGTGGAGGCCAATTCACTGGATGTTTTCAAGAGAGAGTTAGATTTAGCTCTTAAGGCTAATGGAATCAGGGGATATGGGGAAAAAGGGGGAACGGGGTAATGATTTTGGATGATCAGCCATGATCATATTGAATGGCGGTGCTGTCTCGAAGGGCCGAATGGCCTACTCCTGCACCTATTTTCTATGTTTCGGGTCAAGACCCTTCTTCAGACAGGACAGTCAGGGGGGAGGTGAGGAGGGTCTTCCTTCAACTCCTGCACTCAACCCAATATCAGTCCAGTTTCTGTCATCTTTCATCACACTTTACTGCTTCCTGTGACCGCACCCTCTGTCTCAAGTCCTGTCTTTGCCACGCCAAAGACGTACAGGTTTGTAGTTTGAATTCGCATTGGTAAATATTGCAAATTGTCCCTGGGTTGCGTCGGATAGTGTGAGTGTACGGGGTGATCGCTGGTCGCTGTGGACCCGGTGGGCGGAAGGGCCTGTTTCCGCGCTGAATCCCTAAACTAGACCAATGTAGAATTAATCGTAAGTTCATAGATCATAGTGTAGAATTAGGCCATTTCTTAAGGGGTTGGACAGGCTAGATGCAGGAAGATTGTTCCCGATGTTGGGGAAGTCCAGAACAAGGGGTCACAGTTTAAGGATAAGGGGGAAATCTTTTAGGACCGAGATGGGAAAAACATTTTTCACACAGAGAGTGGTGAATCTCTGGAATTCTCTGCCACAGAAGGTAGTTGAGGCCAGTTCATTGGATATATTTAAGAGGGAGATAGATGTGGCCCTTGTGGCTAAAGGTATCAGGGGGTATGGAGAGAAGGCAGGTACAGGATACTAAGTTGGATGATCAGCCATGATCATATTGAATGGCAGTGCAGGCTCGAAGGGCCGAATGGCCTACTCCTGCACCTATTTTCTATGTTTCTATTTGGCCCATCATGTCTACTACACCATTCAATCATGTCTGATCTATATTTCCCCCTCAGTGCCATTCTCCTGATTTTTCCCCATAAACCCATTAAACCTGCCCTGTTTATGTACCTGTGTAAATGTTTTTTAAACATCGCGAAAGTACCTCAACTATCTCCTCCGGCAGCTTGTTCCATACACCCACCACCCCTTCTGTAAAAAAGTTGCCCCTCATGTCCCTAATTAATTTCCCCCCCCCCCCCCCCCCCCCCCCTCCCCCTCATTTTAAACCTATGGCCTCTGGTTCTTGAGTCCCTTACTCTCATGATCTTATACACCCCTATAAGATTACCCCTCATCCTCATGCGCTCCATGGAATAAAGTCTTAAAATATGTTCCATTCGTAGATCCATTGCCAGACCTTGGTCCCTTTTCCTGAATAATTACTGCTGGAATGGATTAGAAACCCTGACCCCACATGATCACCCTTCCCAAACATGCTCACCGATTCAGAGACATCAAATATGACCGATCCAGTAATCATCGTCATAGAATCACACAGCATGGAAACAGGCCCCTCGTCCCAACTTGCCCACGATGGCCAACATGCCCCATCTACACTAGTCCCACGTGCCCTTGTTTGGCCCGTATCCCTCTAAACCGATATTGGGGGAGTCCAGAACCAGGGGCCACAGTTTAAGAATAAGGGGTAAGCCATTTAGAATGGAGATGAGGAACATTTTTTCACACAGAAAGTTGTGAGTCTATGGAATTCCCTGCCTCAGAGGGTGGTGGAAGCAGGTTCTCTGGATACTTTCAAGAGAGAGCTAGACAGGGCTCTTAAAGACAGCGGAGTCAGGGGATTATGGGGAGAAGGCAGGAACGGGGTACTGATTGGGGATGATCAGCCATGATCACATTGAATGGTGGTGCTGGCTCAAATGGCCGAATGGGTTACTCCTGCACCTATTGCCCCTAAACCTATATAATGATTTTTAAATGTTGTGATAGTACCTGCCAAAACTGCCTCTGGCAGCTTATTCCATTTAACGACCATACTTTGTGTAAAAAAAGCTCCCCCTCAGGATCCTATCAAACCTGTTCCCTCCCCCCTCACCTTAAACAAATGTCCTCTGGTTATCGATTCCGTTACCCTTGCTGTGTTTACCAGATCGTTCCTCTCATGATTGTAAACACCTCTATAAGATCACCTCACATCCTCCTGCACTCCAAGGAATAAAGTTCCAGCCTGATCAACCTCTCTCTATAGTTCAGACCCTCGAGTCCTTGCAACCTTTCTCTGCACCCTTTCCAGCTTGGCAACATCTTTCCTATAACACGGTGCCCAAAATTGAACACTAAATATGGCTCGACCAATGTCTTATATAAGTGTAACATGACCTCTCAACTCCTAACGGGTGGCGGGGTGGCGCAGCGGTAGAGCTATTGCCTTTCAGCACCAGAGACCCGGGTTCGATCCTGACTACGGGCGCTTGTCTGTACGTTCTCCCCGAGACCTGCGTGGGTTCCCTCCGAGATCTTCGGTTTCCTCCCACACCCCAAAGACGTACAGGTTTGTAGGTTAATTGGCTTGGTATCAATGTAAATTGTCCCCAGTGTGTGCAGGATAGTGTTTTTGTGCGGGGATCGCTGGTCGGGGCGGACTCGGTGAGCCGGAGGTGCTGTTTCCGCGCTGTATCTCTAAAGACTGAAAACTAAGCTTCTCTAATCATCCACCTAGTGTCGGCGTCAGTGCCTTGAGAAGGTCCTGATCTCCGATATCACTGTGCAGAGTGAAGATGTTCCTTACCTCATGCTGCTGTTCAGGATTCGGTCTTCCTTCCAAGAACTGGCTGGAACAGAGGCAGTGGCCGGTGTTTTTATAGTCCATTGATTGGCTAAAGGACTTTGCATTCGCTAAATAAATAAATTGGGATGAGTCCAGATAGTTCATCCCTGAAAGTGGAAATGAAACTGAAACTGGAAACTGAAACAATCAAGTCTTACCTTTTCTCTGTGCAGCCTAGTTGTGAAACTGAAAAACCTTGGCTCAAATCCCAAACCAGTGATGTTGGATTTACAGACAAATGCGGGCAAACATTCACTTCAATTTTTCATCCCAACACGTACAAATTATAACCACATCTCAAGAGTTAATATTAGAATTAATAATAATAATAATAATGATGATAATAATGCTGGGCTGCCAACATTGGGTGAGAGTTGAGAGTGAGAAATTGCGAGGGAGTGCAATGATCAAGCCCGAGGGAGTGCAGTGACCGAGGGTGGGGGGGAGGGTGTGGGTGTGGGGAGGGGTGGGGGGGGGGGGGGGGGTGGGAGGGTGTGGGAGGGGGGGGGGGGGATCACCCCACTTGACTATAGAAACAAGATGAAAATAATGCCACATATTCAACCAAGTATATGGTTCAATTAAATTAAGATAAATACGTAAAACATATATATGGAAACAGGCCCTTTGGCCCACCAAGTCCACACTGACCAGCAATCTACCAGACACCAGTTCTATCCTACACGCCAGGGACAATTTACAGAAGTCAATTAACGTACAAACCTACACTTTCGGATGTGGGAGAAACCGGAATATGTGGTCATACAGAGAATGTACAAATTCTGTACAGACAGCACCCGTAGTCACGATCAAATAGAAACATAGAAACATAGAAAATAGGTGCAGGAGGAGGCCATTCGGCCCTTTGAGCCAGCACCGCCATTCATTGTGATCATGGCCGATCGTCCCGTATCAATAACCTACGCTGCACTGCCACAATCACATGGATGTCCTTCTTCAAATTAGGAGACCAAAACTGTACACAATACTCCAGATGTGGTCTCACCAGAGCCCTATACAACTGCAGAAGAACCTCTTTACTCCTATACTGAAATCCTCTTGTTATGAAGGCCAACATTCCATTAGCGTTCTTCACTGCCTGCTGTACCTGTAAGCCAACTTTCAAGGACACCCAGGTCTCGCTGCACCTCCCCCTTACCTAACCTAACTCCATTGAGATAATAATCTGCCCCCTTGTTTTTGCCGCCAAAGTGGATAACTTCCCATTTATCTATATTATACTGCATCTGCCACACATCTAACATATCACTCGACCTGTCCAGGTCACCCTGCAACCTCCTAGCATCCTTTTCACAGTTCACACTGCCACCCAGCTTTGTGTCACCCGCAAACTTGCTAGTGTTGCTCCTCATTCCCTCTTCCAAATCATTAATATATATGGTAAACAGTTGCGGCCCCAACACAGAGCCTTGCGACACTCCACTCGCCACTGCCTGCCATTCTGAAAAGAACCCGTTCACTCCTACTCTTTGCTTCCTGTCTGCCAACCAATTTTCTATCCATGTCAACACCCTATCCCCAATGCCATGTGCTCTAATTTTAGTCACCAGTCTCCCGTGCGGGACCTTATCGAAGGCTTTCTGAAAGTCTAGATAAACTACATCCACTGGCACCCCTTCATCCATATACTTGTCACGGAACGGAGGCGGCCCATAGCGGTGGAGCAGCTGTGGAGGACTCCTACACCTTCCCTTGGCCAGGCCCACCCTGCAACGTCGCCAGGACAACGGGCCTTCATGGCCAGCTGCACCTAAAGCAACTTGGACTTTGAAAACGGCGCCAAAACCACTTGTTTATGGTCAGGGTGGACTATTTCTATACACTTTGCACTTAATCCAGGATTGCAACTCTTCAACCCTGTCTCACACCTTCCATTTTTATATCCAACCATCTACCTCAGGCCCGTACGAAGCACGGGGGGTGGCATGACAGGATTACAAAAAACTTAATGTGAAATAGTGTGCGCACAGCGCACATCACGAGCGCGAAGCGTGAAGTCCCTCTATGCCAGGAGTTTTAGATGCTCTCTGATCCATTCTGAGCCTTGTTTTGGAGCATTTTTGCACCGAATTTATGACCAATATTTCAGAAATTAACAGGAATCTGAGGTAGCTTTTTCACACAAAGGGTGCTGGGTGTATGTAACGAGCTGCCAGAGAAGGTAGTTGAGACTGGGACTATCCTAATGTTTAAGAGACATTTGGACATGTACATGGATAGGACAGATTTAGATGGATATGGGCCAAACGCATGTGAGTGGGACTAGTTTAGATGGGACATGTCGGTCGGTGTGGGCAAGTTGGGCTGAAGGGCCTGTTTCCACACTGCATCATTCTATGACTAAAATGTTAAGAAGGAAAATGAATGTAGATAAGTAGAGCAGATTTGAAAGAGGAGTGAAATGTAAAGGCAGAGAGAGGTTTATGGGTGGAAAGGAACATAGGAAAGGAGGGGGGAGAGTGGGCTTGGGCAGATGGGTGAAGGGAAAATAGCCACAAAGTGCTGGAGTAACTCAGTGGGTCAGGCAGCATCTGCGGAGAATATGAATAGGCAATGTTTCACAGAGTGCTGGAGTAACTCAGTGGGTCAGGCAGCATCTCTCGAGAAAAGGTATAGATTATGGTTTGGGTCAAGACCGTTCTTCAGTAATAGTCATGATGTGACATGCATAGACATTCCTGAATGTTACCCAAACCATCGTGAGCTACTTTGTTACGGTGCTTGCCCTCTCCTATAACATCTCTGCTGCCTTGGGTGATGCAGGACAGGACACAAGCTTTGGGACACGGTGTGAAACTGTTGCCGTCTGTCCCAGCCTGGTAAAAACCTGGATGGAGTGGATTTGGAGAGGATGTTTCCACTAGTGGGTGAGTCTAGGACCAGTGGCCACAACCTCAACATTAAAAGACATTCCTTTAGGAAGGAGATGAGCAGGAATTTCTTAAGTCAGAGGGTGGTGAACTGTGGAATTCATTGCCACAGACAACTGTGGAGGTCAAGTCAATGGACATTTTTCAGGAGGAGATTGATAGATTCTTGATTGATACGGGTGTCAGAGGTAATGGGGAGAAGGCAGTAGAATGGGTTTGAGAGGGAAAGATAGTCATAGAGTGATACAGTGTGGAAACAGGCCCTTCGGCCCAGTCCCACCTGCCCACGTTTGATCCATATACCTCCGAACCTGTCCTATCCATGTACCTGTCTAACTGTTTCTTAAATGTTGTGATAGTCCCTGCCTCAACTACCTCCTCTGGCAGCTTGTTCCATACACCTACCACCCTTTGTGTGAAAAACATACCCCACAGATTCCTATTAAATCTTTTGCCCTTCACCTTAAACTTATGTCCTCTGCTCCTCAATTCACTTACTCTGTGCAAAAGACTCAACCATATCTATTCAAATCATGATTTTATACACCTCTATTAGATCATCCCTCATCCTCCTGTGCTCCATGAAATAGAGTCCCAGCCTACTCAATCTCTCCCTATAGCTCTGGCCCTCTAGTCCTGGCAACATCCTCATAAATCTTCACTGTACCCTTTCCAGTTTGATGACATCTTTCCTATAACATGGTGCCCAGAACTGAACACAATACTCTGAATCCGGCCTCACCAACTTCTTATGCAACTGCAACATGACCTCCCAACTTCTATACTCAGCCTGACCCGCTGAGTTACTCCAGCACTCTGTGAAACGTCACAGAACAGGGCAAGATTAGCAAGTTTGCTGATGATACAGAAGTGAGTGGTTTTGCAGAGAGTGAAGATGGTTGTGAAAGATTGCAGTAGGATCTGGATCAATTAGCCAGGTGGGCAGAGGAATGGTTGATGGTTGCATGGTTCCTTGAAGGTCGTGTCGCAGGTATATCAGGTGGTCAAAAAGTATTTTGGCACTTTGGCCCTCATCAGTCAGATTATTGAGTAGAAGTTGGGAGGTCATGTTGCAGTTGTATAAGACGTTGGTGAAACCGCATTTAGAATATTGTGTTCAGTTCTGGGCACCATGTTATAGGAAAGATGTCAAACTGAAAAGAGTACAGAGATCCCCATCCTGGATCAGTCCAATCAGGGTTGTGTCATCCGCAAACTTGAGAAGCTTGACAGAGGTGTCTGTGGAGGTGCAGTCATTGGGTGTGAAGTGGTGATTGGAGTGGGTGGGTGTAGAAGGGCCCAGTCTTTGCAGACTGAGGTCAGGTTGTGAGTGGGTGTGAAGTGTTGGTTGGGGTGGGAAAGGGTCCACTCTTTTCATACTGGTGTCTTGCCTTAAGTAGGTGTGAAGTGGTGAATGGGAAGGAGAGGGTGCAGGGTCCATTCTTTGCAGACTGGGGTCTGGCTGAGTTTGTTGGGGAAGGGGTACCAGGGTTACGTTTCTGATTTTCAAGCCTGCAGTAAAACTCATTCAGGTCGTTCGTCAGCTGACGATTGTCCAAAGAGCGGTGGGCTTTCCTCTTATAGCTGGTGATTTCTTGCATGCCCTTCCAAACTGAAGAAGAGTCATTAGCTGAGAACTTGCTCCTCAACTTCTCAGAGTACCTTTCCTTGGCAGCTCTGATTCCTCTTCTCAGCTCTTTATCGATTAGGCTATCTTTTAACTCTTTAACAATCAAGCTATTAGCTTGACGCATATTAGCCCCCAGCCCCCACCTCCCCCCGATCTCAAAATGGAAATATTACATCTGTATATAATGATCCCATTAAAATGTGTATTTATGTCACAAACTATGGAATTCATATTTTTCAGTATTGTTATCAAGGAAAAGAAAGCAGTTCCAATTGTTTAATATTATTCATATGGAAGAGTAAATATAATAGCTCTAAAACCTACCTAAAACAGCAGGGATGTCGTGGGCACAGCAAGGGTGGCGTGGGCCCAGCCGGGGTAGCGTGGGCCCAGCGGGGGTGGCGTAAACCCAGCGAGGGTCAGCGGGGGTGGCGTGGACCCAGCGGGGGTCAACAAGGGTGGCGTGGACCCAGCGGGGGTGGCGTAGACCCAGCGGGGGTGGCGTGGGCCCAGCGGGGGTCAACAAGGGTGGCGTGGGCCCAGCGGGGGTGGCGTAAACCCAGCGGGGGTCAGCGGGGGTGGCGTGGACCCAGCGGGGGTGGAGTGGGCCCAGCGGGGGTCAACAAGGGTGGCGTGGACCCAGCAGGGGTGGTGTGGACCCAGCGGGGGTGGCGTGGGCCCAGCGGGGTGTGGCGTGGGCCCAGCGGGGGTGGCGTGGACCCAGCGGGGGTCAACAAGGGTGGCGTGGACCCAGCGGGGGTGGCGTGAGCCCAGCGGGGGTGGCGTGGGCCCAGCGGGGGTGGCGTGGGCCCAGCGGGGGTCAACAAGGGTGGCGTGGGCCCAGCGGGGGTGGCGTGAGCCCAGCGGGGGTGGCGTGGGCCCAGCGGGGGTCAACAAGGGTGGCGTGGACCCAGCGGGGGTCAACAAGGTGGCGTGGGCCCAGCGGGGGTGGCATGAGCCCAGCAGGGGTGGCGTGGGCCCAGCGGGGGTCATCGGGGGTGGTGTGGGGGGAAGATGGTTGGGCCCCGGCGGCGGGGGGAGGCAGGCTCCGCGGCAGCGACGTCTGGTGTTGGGGTTACAGCCGTTGGGTTCAGATTCGACCACTCCCGCCGGGGACGGGAGAACAGAGAACGGGCCGTCTCCAAAGTGGAGACGCTGATTATTTTATTCCGAATTTTTTTCCGTCTCTTTTTTTTTTTTGGTGACTTTGGGGGTAAAAAAAGGGGGTGCGATCGCACCCAACGCACCCCCCCTTCGGACGGCCATGTACCTACCCAACCTTGTTCATCTGTTGCCGACCCCGTTTTATTCTGGCCTTTATTTACCTTTGGTTCCCTCCACTACACTTTCAGTCTGAAGCAGGATTCTGACCTATAACGTCAGCCATCCTTTTTCTCCAGATGTGCTGCCTGACTCACTGAGTTACGCCAGTACTTTGTGCCTACCTTTGGTGTCAACCAGCATCTGCAGTTCCTTTCTACACATACCTATCAACGGGCCTTTATGACCTGCTGCTCTTAAAGCAACTGGAACTTTGAAAAATGGCGCCAAAACCCTGGCGACTCTTGTAAATGGTCTCAGTGGACTATTTCTGTACACTTTGTACTTAATCCAGGATTGGCGTTATATATATAGTAATACCTTGCTGAACCCTGCAAATAAAATGTTTTCATTGTACCTTGGTACACGTGACAATAAAGAACCATTGAACAAGCGTAAACTTTATTAATATCGGCTCAAGGCTGAAGTGCAACTTTTAGACTTTAGAGATACGGCGTGGAAACAGGCCCTTCGGCCGACCGAGTCCTAGCGCACTAACACTATCCTACACACTAGGTACAATTTTACGTCATACCAAAGCCAATTAACCTACAACCCTGTATGACTTTGGAGTGTGGGAGGAAACCGGAGCACCCAGAGAAAACCCACACGGTCACTGAGAGAACGTACAAACTCCGTACAGTCAGCACCCGTAGTCAGGATCAAACCCGGGTCTCTGTCGCTGTAAGGCAGCAACATTACCGCTACCCAACCGTGTAGCCCCTTGAATCCCCTGGAGCTGATCCTGTTCACCTTAATGTGGACCAAGAAAACCACTTAGACTGCACCGTTGACGCGTAATGATGCACGAGAATTGTCGCATTTTATGAGTGATTTATTAATTACTTTAATGCACAAACTCTGATATTACAGAATGTTAAACAATATTGATCATGAAACGTGCCCCAATGTTCATAACGCTTTAAACAAAAAAGTTGAAACTCGTAATTGTCGGCATTATATCCTAGAAACTAAATCAGATTGCACATCATCGATGGTGCTTCTCACACAAAAATCAGTTCTAACTCCCTCTTTTATAGTTTTGCACCCCTCAGGTTCTCATTAACTCCCCCCCCCCCCCCACACCTTAAGCCTCTGATATATTTCGATAGCATGCAACACAAAGCTCTGCATTGTCCCCCGGTATACGTGACAATAATGAACATAAACCTTAATCCTAAACCTTTAACAGTACACGTGACCATGAACTAAACTGAACTGATCTCCCCTTTGCTCTATCTATTGTACTTGAGTTTAACGTCTGTACTTATGTACAGTATTCTCTGATCCGTTTGGATAGGAAGCAAAACAAAGCTTTTCAGTGTATCTTAGTACACGTGGCAACAATAAACTTAATCCTAAACTTTTAATTCCAGAATTTAGTGGACAAACAATTAACGTCCAGGTTAATTTGTGACCATTGAGTAACGGGCTGGGAAATCACTGCTGGTGCCTCTATTCTGACCATCACATCGGACGCACGTGAAATGGCGTCACGTCCTCCACAACGCAGCTCTGATCCACCTCTGGTTGAATGTGAAGGATTGTTGAGAGATGGGATCACTGTAGATCAGTCAGAGAAACGGGCACCAAACCTGCAGAAGATCATCAACAAAATGTCAATTCAAGTGTCTCCATTAAGGCACCTCACACAAGCTTGGTCAGACTCTGTAATAATCATGGCATCCAACTCCACAATGCTCTGAAAGTGGCCGCACAAGTAGATCGAGTGGTGAAGAAGGCGTACGGTAAGATGAGGAAGGAAAGTGCAGATGCTGGTTTACACCGAGGATAGACACAAAAGCCTGGGGTGTCTCAGCGGGTCAGGCAGCATCTCTGGAGAAAAGGATTAGGTGACTTTTCAGTTCTGAAGAAGGGTCTTTACCTGAAATGTCACCTATTCATTTTCTCCAGAGATGCTGCCTGACCCGCTGAGTTACTTCAGCTTTTTGTGTCTGTCACCATATACTATGCTTGCCTTCATAGGTCCAAGCATTGAATATAAGTCATAGATTCATAGTCATGGAGTGATACAGTGTGGGGCCCTTCAGCCCAAGTCACCCACACCACCCAACAATGTCCCAGCTACACTAGTCCCACTTGCCTCTGCTTGGTCCATATCCCTCCAAACCTGTCCTATCCATGTACCTGTCTAACTGTTTCGTTAACGATGGGATAGTCCCAGCCTCAACTAATTCCTCTGGCAGCATGTTCCATACACCCACCACCCTTTGTGTGAAAAAGCTACCCCTCAGATTCCTATTAACTCTTTTCCCCTTCACCTTGAACCTATGTCCCCTGCTCCTCGATTCCCCTACTCTGGGCAAACGACTCTGTGCATCTACCCAATCTATTCCTCTCATGATTTTGTATACCCCGATAAGATCTCTCCTCATCCTCCTGCGTCCATGGAGTAGAGACCCAGCCTACTCAACCTCTCCCTATAGCTCACACCCTCTAGTCCTGGCAACATCCTCGTGAATCTTTTCTGAACCCTTTCAAGCTTGACAATATCTTTCCTGTAACTTGGTGCCCAGACCTGAATCCAATATTCTAAATGTGGTCTCACCAACGTCTTATACAACTGCAACATGACCTCCCAACTTCTATACTCTGACTGATGTGAAAAACATTTTTCACACAGAGAGTGGTGAATCTCTGGAACTCTCTGCCACAGAAGGTAGTTGAGGCCAGTTCATTGGATATATTTAAGATGGAGTTAGATGTGGCCCTTGTGGCTAAAGGGATCAGGGGGTATGGAGAGAAGGCAGGTACAGGATACTGAGTTGGATGATCAGCCATGATCAATCAATCAATCAATCAATCAATCAGTTTTATTCGTCACATTGCACATAAAGTGCAAGTGAAATGAATTTGTCAGCAGCGGTACAATAATAAAGAACACACAACCACAATCAAAATGTTACACAAGCATCCACCACAGCATTCATCACTGTGGTGGAAGGCACAGAAATTGGCCAGTCCTCCTCCATTTTCCCCCGTGGTCGGGACCTCCACCTCCGCAGCCGTTGCTGCGGGCGTTCAGATGGTAAGAACAAAGTAAAGTCAAGGTAAGTCCAGGATCGGCTCTTCCCCACCGGAGACCGCGGCTTCAGGATGGTGTAGGCCGCAGGCCGGCGGTTGAAGATGTAAAGTTCCCGCCGCACCGCAGCCAGAAGCACCACAGATGGCAGGGCCGGCGGTTGAAGCTCCCCTCCAGGGGTGATGGAGTCCTCGCCGGGCCCGCGGTAGAAGTTGGCCGCGGGCCGGCATTCGGAGCTTCTTCTCCCCCCCGGGTCTCCCACGAGTGATCCCGGGCTGCAGACACCGCGCCAGCTGGAGCTGTGCAGACTGCGGCTTCAGGCTGCCGGCTGCCGCGGGCCAGCAAAGCGGAACGCTCCCCTCCAGCGAGCCCCAGCGAGGGCTCACCCGCTCCACGGCGAGAGTCCACCCTGCGCCCGCCGCTGAAGTCCCGGGCGCGTCTCCGGGAAAGGCCGCGCCGATCCTGATTGTTAGGCCACGGGGGAGGTGACCTGGAAAAAGTCGCCTCTCCATGGAGGAGGCGGCCAAAACGGTTTCCCCCTCAGCCCCCCCACACCACCCCCCACACAAAACACACAAAGAAACATTAAAATCATACTTTAAGACATACTAAAAAAATAAAAAAGGTTGAAAAAACTGACACGCTGCTGACAGGGCTGCCGCCAGTGCAATTATCGTATTGAATGGCGGTGCAGGCTCGAAGGGCCGAATGGCCTACTCCTGTACCTATTTTCTATGTTTCTATGAAGGCCAAAGTGCCAAAAGTGTTTTTGACCACCTTATCTACCTGCGACTCGACCTTCAAGGAACCATGCACCTGTACTCTGAGATTGCTCTGCTCTACAACACTACCCAGAGGCCTAACATTTACTGTGTAGGTCCTGCCCTTGTTCGAAGTTCCAAAACGCAACACCTCACACTTCTCTGTATTAAATTCCATCAACCATTCCTCCGCCCACCTGGCCAATCGATCAAGATCCTGCTGCAATCTTTCACAACCATCTTCACTATCTGCAAAATCACTAACTTTTGTATCAGTCAGGGAGGCATGATGCAGCTTTATCGGACTTTGATTATTTGGAGTTAATTTGGAGTATCACATGTAGTTCAGGGCGCCCCATTGATGTGGAGGCTTTGGAAAGGGTGCAGAGGAGGTTCCTGGACTAGAGGGTATTAGCTACAGGAGATGTGCGGGGCATGTTTTTTTTACACAGAGGGCTGTGTGCGCCCGGAACTTGCTGCCGTGAGTGGTGGTTGAGGCACGATTGTGGCATTTGACAGACATTTGGATGGGCCGATGGAAATACAGGGAATGGAGACAGATAGGATTTGGTCTTGGCATCGTGTTCTGCACAGACACCGTGGGCCGAAGGGCCTGTTCCTGCGCTGTACTGTGTTACGTTCTATGTTCTAGTGAGGAATGGTTGAGGAAGGACCTTTCTCGCCCTTACCTCCTGGTCCTGGTATCTCCAGCCTAAGTAGAAGGGCGCAATTCACGAAGAGCGCTGAGATATTCTTCGTTGCCACGATCCCACCGCAAGGCCTTTTCATAGCATTCAACAGCTTCAGAATTCTCCCCGGCTTCTCGGTGAAGAAACCCCAGGATACCCCAGGCTCTGCTGTTGTCCGGGTTCCTGGTAATTTGCCTTCTTGCAATCTTCTCCAATTTAGTGCAACAAGTTTTCCAATTTTCCGTGCTGCGCTGGATTTTAATGCCTTCCATAAAATGGTGGATGGCGTTTGATTCAGATTTGGTGTGATCCAGTTCATATAATCCAAGCTGTAACTCTATTGCCTGCTTTTCATCTGGAGTAACATCCTCTAAACTCCGGAGGATGTTGTATATCTCCACTGCTCTGTCTGATTCATCATTCATTAAGCAGATCCCGGCAAAATCCAGCTTTGCAAATACATTCGATGGGTTCAGTTGAAATGCCGTTCCAAAATGGTGCTTGCAATGGCTGATCAACTCAGCCTCCACGCCTGGGTCTCGACTGCCTTGATTTTCACGCAGAGCCAATAGCTTGTTCCTGTAACAGATACCTATTTGATGGTGCAAGAAGGAAGAGCGCGGAGTGAATTCTAAGGCTCTCTTCAACAGCTCTATCGCTTCATCAACATTGCGCTGTTTCCTGTAAAACTTTGCTGCATAGCGGAGCACATATGGAGAATCTGGGCTTGTCCGCAACGCTTCTTCAACCAATTCATTCGCTTCTGCCTGTTGCCGGAATGCTTGGAGCCTGAGGGCCAGCATCACCCTGGCCACAGATTCACCCGGTTCGAGCTCCAGCACCCGTCTCAGCTGTCTCACCGACTGACTCACTTCAGGGTTTTCCGGGATCACGGAACTCGGTTCCAGACGGTACAGAGCGGTGGCGTAGCCGATGTTCCACTCCGTGTTGTCGGGATCTTCCTCCAGAGCCCTGGCAAAACATTCCTTCGCCTCCTCGCAGCACTGAGAGTGGGAGGTCAGCAAAGACCACCCCTTCTCCCCCCACACCTCGGGCACCATTGCCGTGACGTGCGGGCCCTGTGTGAGAGGGCCACACATCACCTCCAGCTTGTCGAGGTAGGACTGGGCCTCGCTGAGTTGCCCCATGTGGTAATGCAACCAGGCCCGGTTGCCATAGGTGACGATGCTCCTCCTCTCAAATCCTTCCCCGTGGATCTCCCTCAGACGTCTCTCCGCCTCCTCTAAGTCACGGAGAGCTTCTTCGTAGTTGCCCTGCAGGTAGTTGATGTAAGCCAAGTGGTTGTGCGGCACGCCGTGGTGATTCCTGCCGATGATAATCGAATCCTGCAACTTCTGCTTCACGTTGTCCAGGTCACTGTCGTTCATCCTTGGCCTCCAAGTGAAGTGGCACTGAAGCTGGCCGAGCTTCACCAACAAGGACTCCCTCAGTGTGTCGCTGCAAGAGAGCACAAGGTGATCAATGGGACAACAGACAAAAAGCTGGAGTAACTCAGTGGGTCAGGCATAATCAAGGATGAGTCGCACCCTGGTCACTCCCTCTCCTACCCTCACCCAACGGGCAAGAGGCACAGAAGTGTGAAAACGCACACCTCCAGATTCAGGGACAGTTTCTTCCAAGCTGTTATCAGGCAACGGAACCATCCTATCACCAACTAGAGAGCGGTCCTGACCTTCCAGCTACCTCATCGGTCTATCTATTATCAAACTTTACCTTGGACTAAACGTTACTCCCTTTATCCTGGATCTGTGCATTGTGGACAGCTTGATTGTAATCATGTATAGACATTCTGCTGAATGAATAGCACAAAGCAAAAAAAGCTCAAGTTTTAGCTGCATTTCAGCTCCACCCTCCTGATCTTAGGTTTCCCGGTACGGAGGAGGAGGTTCGGTCGGCTATTCAGTGGTGGGAGGAAGGGGGACCTCCATGTCGGTTTGCCCCTGGATCTGGCCAAGATGCTCGCTCACGTGTCCCGGCAACGGACAGTCGAGGGTTCTGCCTGAGTCGACCGCCTGCCCCACTTCCGGGCCTATGTCCGGGACTCGTGAGGCCTTCCGTGAGCACTGATTGCCGTGAAGGAGTGAAGGAGGGGTTAGGTGCATCGTGGATAAGAATGTCAACACTGTAATGATAACAATGCCTGTCTGTACGGAGTTTGTACGTTCTCCCCGTGACCTGCGTAGGTTTACTGCGAGATCTCCGGTTTCCTCCCACACTCCAAAGACTTGCAGGCTTGTAATTGTAGGCTGATAGTTTTTGTTTAGTTTAGTTTAGAGATACAATGTGGAAACAGGCCCTTCGGCCCACCGAGTCTGCACCGGCCCCGGTGCGATCCCCGTATACTAACACTATCCTACACACACTAGGGACAATTTACATATGCACCAAGCCAATTAACCTACATATCTATACATCTTTGGAGTGTGGGAGGGAACTGAAGACTGTCTGTGCGACACACTGGTGCTGTACACTGTCAGTAAACAATCATTTCCCCTCTCCCTCCCCCCACTCTCTCCCTCCCCACTCTCTCTCCCGCCACTCTCTCCCGCCACTCTCTCCCTCCCCCCACTCTCTCCCTCCCCCCCCACTCTCTCTCTCCCCCCATTCTCTCTCCCCCCCCCCCCACTCTCCCTCCCCCACTCTTTCTCTCTCTCTCTCTCTCCATCACCCCTTCTCCCCTCCTTTCTCTCTCCTTCCCTCTTTCTCCCTATTGATTCTTGGTTTCTTGTTCCTCCAAAATATTCCAAATGGAATTTAATCTGGAGGTGGTGAAGAGAGCCTCGCCCCCTCTCTACCCCCTTCTACTCTCTGCCTCTTCTCTCTCCCCCCTAACTCTCCCCCTCTCTCTCTACCCCACTCTCTCTCTCTCCCCCCTATCTCTCTCCCCTACTCTCTCTCCCCTCTCTCTCTCCCCCCCTCTCCCCCACAGATCCACGTTGCCGTGGTGACGAGGCCTGAGACCTGAGGCCAAACCCCCGGGTCCAGACGACAACTCCCCCCTCCTCAGTCGTCAGTAGACCCCTGACTGACCTTGACCCCCGCAGGCCCAAGGTCAGTAACCGGGCCTCAAGCCTCCAGCGGGTTGCCGCGGCGACGGACAGTGGGGCCCCAGGCGGCCATATTGGGCCCGGGACCCTTCCTCACCCTCCTGCCCCCTCTCCCCTGCAGGGCCCAGAACGAGACAGAGTCGGTGGCCCTGGAGGGCCACTGCCTGGTGGTGTGCGACGGACCCCCGGCAGGGGCCCAGCGGTGAGGGGGGGCCAACGGTCAGGCCCGGACAGGCCGGTGGTGAGGGGGGGCCGATGGCTAGGCCTGGACAGGCCGGTGGTGAGGGGGGGGGCGCTGGTGATGACGGTTCGGCCCGGCGGGCTGAAGGCGGCCTTCTCTGCCATCCACGAACCAGCAGCCAACGGGAACGAGTCTAAAGCCATCCACTTTGACCAGGTCAGTGTCTGTGTGTGTGTGTGAGAGAGTGTGTGTGAATGTGTGTGTGAGTGTGTGTGAGTGTGTGTGAGTGTGTGTGAGTGTGAGAGACTGTGTGTGAGTGTGAGAGACTGTGAGTGTGAGAGTGTGTGTCAGTGTGAGACTGTGTGACTGTGTGTGAGAGATTGTGTGTGAGAGATTGTGTGTGTATGCGTGGGTGATTGTCCATGTGTTTGTTAGTGTGTGTGTGTCTGTGTGTGTGTTTATGTGGCTCTGTGTGTAGGTATATGTTTGTGTGTGTGTCTATGTCTGTTTGTGTGTGTGTGTGCATGTGTCTGTATGTCCGTGTGTCTGTCTTTGTGTGTGTGTGTGTGGCTGTATGTCTGTGTGTGTGTGTCTGTCTGCGTGTGTATACAGAATGTCTGTATGTGTGTGTGTGTATTTATGTGGCTCTGTGTGTAGGTATATTTTTGTGTGTGTGTGTGTGCGCGTGTGTCTGCATTTCTGTGTGTGTATGTCTGTGTGTGTATACAGTATGTCTCTGTTGTCTGTATGTCTGTGTCTGTGCGTGTGTGTCTGTGCGTGTCTGTCTGTGTGAGTGTGTGACTGTGTGTGTGTGTGCCTGTCTGTCTCTGTGTATGTGTAGGTTTCTGGTTGGAGAGGATGGGAGGGGGAAGGGTTGAGGGGGGGAAAGATGGCCTTAGGATTTCGGTCAACCTTCCCATTATTCCAAGACTGCCTTGGGAGGGGGAGGAAGTGGGATGTAGCCCACTATCCCGTCATGCCTAGGGCATGACCTTCACTAGATGGCCGACCCTCACATCGTTCCAAAGCGCGGTTCGAGGTGAGGACAGCAAATGGGAGCCTGATCTTTCACCTTCTCCCACCTGATTCCCTCCCATTGACAAAAGGTCATAGGTGGGGACGGAGGTCACACCTTCCCTTGGTTTAAGCCAACATTGGATGAGAGTTGGGAGTGAGAAATTGCGAGAGACCAAGCCCGAGAGAGCATAGCGACTGGGGGGGGGGGGGGGGGTGGGGGGGAGAGGAGGGGGGGGGGGAGGAGGTGGGGGGAGAGGAGGGGGGGGGAGGGTGTCCCCTCTCCCATTAGTACGGAACCTTTGCATTTTTCAGCTTGAAATTGTGCAATATGGTGCATACTGTAGCGAGTCTTTTAACCTACACTTGAATGCAATATATATGCTTTAAATTGGATTAGCTATGAATAAGGTTAGAGTAAATTACATTCCTAATTACATTCCACAGTAGAGCCCAGGCTCTGATCAACAGGTGCAGCACATGACTGATCTTAGTGTATTCATGTATGGAAATCAGATTATAATCAAGCACTTGGTCCATGTTGACCAACCTGGGTCTCACTGCATACCTGGTACTACTCCTGGCCCTGACTCCAGTTGCATACCTTCTCTCATTCCTGACCCTGAGTCCAGCCTTACACCTGGCCCCCTATTCTACCCTGATCATAGCTGCTTACCTGCTTAGGTTCCCAGTGCTGAACACACCCCTGGTCCCAGCTTTAACTGCACATCTAGTACTATTCCAGACCTAGACTCTGGATGCAAACTTGGCCTTGCTCCTAGCCCCTTTGCACTGACAATATATCTGGCCCACACATAAAGCCCCATATCTGACCCCCTGGACTTAACCTATTACGTTCAAGTCCACAGGTGCTTATCTAATGCAGTAATCCTTTATGGGGCACTTCACAGACCAAATTATGGATAACAAAATTTGCTACATTCATTGGCTTCCTTGTTATCTAACATGCTAGTTACTTTGTCAAATAAGTCATCAGCTGGTTGAACACAATTCCAATCCATAAAATTATACTCACTCAGCTGTATAAGTATTCTATTACAATTTCTTCATTTTCGTAACAAACTGTCCTGAAGTCATTTTCACCCCCAATATTTTCAGCATTTTGCTGTCTTCCTCTCAGCTGGAACTTTTCCGAAATGCAAAGTTCAATAACTATATATTTAAGCAATATTATTCTATTAAATGTGATCTTGAGAGTACATAATCTTTTCTGTGGTATTCATATAGTTAATATGCACCGAGGGTAAAGTTTTGTTCCAATGCTCCCCATTCCCAATTACTTCTACATTGAAGTGATTGAAATCCAAGTGAAGTTTAAATGGCATCATAAAAGTAAAACCGCCGGAATGGATGATATTCATTACATGGTTGGTTGGGGTCAGTATCAGCACAATTACTATATTAAACTTTGAATCTTCAGATGTCCTGGTTCAAGCTAAAACTAAATACAAATAATAATCTCCTCACACATTCCCCTGCAAGTATCTCTGTCACTCCTTTAAAATATACCCCTTCTTTGAACAAGCTCTTAAACATCACATCTGAATCAGTTTCCATCTGATTACACTCCTTGAGGATGTTCATCTACGTGTTCAATTAATAAGACAATGAGATTGGGGACATTTCCATTCAACCTGTGAAAGGAATTGGGGGGGGGTTAGAAATAGTCAGTGAGGTAAACAAACATAATAATTGAGTGGCAAATGACAATAGTGCTACCTTCCCAATATTTAACTGAAGGAAATAATGGGTTCAAGGCTGTACGTTGTGACAGACAGCCTGACACCTTGCATGTCATTTAATATTACACTTATCCCATCCCCCTAGATATTCTGGATTCATCAATTAAGGTTTTGTCAACTAATTACAAATCAGGCTAATTACAATCAATAACATTACCCAACTCCGAAACATGATGTGCTGAGCATTGGGATCCAGACATCATGGATCTCAGTTTCCCGCTCATATCTGGCAGTGTTCTCCGTGGAGCGTTTTTGAAAGGGGGGAGGCTGAGCAATCACTGATCACTGGCCTGGGGGGTTCCCAGTGAGGGAGGGGAGCAACCGAGTGGGGAGAGGGTGTGGAAGAAGGGTGTCCCCCCCTCCCAGGGTAGGAACTTTTTGAAATTTGATGTATTAAAATCATGTGCATTGTAGAAGTTGGTTTCAATGTTTTTTGTATGAAGTATTTTTAAGAGGTAACTTTTTAAGGGGTAACTTTATCCACACAAAGGGTGGTGGGTGTATGGAACAAGCTGCCAGAGGAGGTAGTTGAGGCAAGGATCCTGACATTTAAGAAAAACTTAGACTGATACATGGATAGGACAGGTTTGGAGGTATGGACCAAAAGCAGGTAGTGTTGCTGGGACATGTTGGCAGGTGTGGGCAAGTTGTGCCGAAGGGCCTGTTTTCACACTGTATCACTCTATGACTACATTATACCTCCAACATGCATGAATGCTTCAAAATCATGTGATCGAGTTTTATTGCCATATACTCAAGCATAGAAACATTGAAAATAGGTGCAGGAATAGGCCATCGGCCCTTTGAGCCAGCACTGCCATTCAATATGATCATGGCTATTCATCTAAAATCTGTACCTATTTCCTGTTTTTTCCCCATATCCCTTGATTTTGTTAGCCCCAAGAACTAAATCTAACTCTCTTGAAAGAATCCAGTGAATTGGCCTCCACTGCCTTCTGTGGCAGAGAATTCCACAGATTCACAACTCTCTACGTGAAGAAAGTTTGTCCTCATCTCAGTCCTAACTGCCCCCCCCCTTTATTCTTAAACTGTGACCCCTGGTTCTGAACTCCCCCAGCATCGGGAACATTTTTCCTGCAGTTACAGTAAGTGAATATCTAGCAGGCAAGCAGGATGCTTTCTCCAACCACCCCCATTTGAAGTCCACCATCTTCCACTGTTTCTACCCAGTGCTTGGTACTTACTTCCAGCAGCCACTGGTTGTCCTCCAGGATGCACTGAGCTGCAGCCTGATCCATGCCGGTCACCTGGGCGAATTTGGCACAGAGACTCTCATGGCAGCGGCGCAACGCTTCTGATGCCTTGCACTGAAGCTGCTCCATGGCCGGAGTTGTAGTGAGCGACTAGCCAGCCCGGCAAACACTCGCCAGCCCCACTCCCCGTCCACATCTGTCCCCGTCGCTGCTTCTGCTTCCAACACCCATGGACCATGCAGTTGATATGAGTTTTAAAATTTTTGTTGATCACAGAATTTCTCACAAAAGAGCGAGAGAAATTTGTGATCAGCGTGATGGCGAAATGCGTGATTCTCACGCTCAATGCATAGGAGTTGGCAGCCCTGCCTCTCTATCCCCCTGTCTCCCCTCTCTCTCTCTCCCCCTCTCTCTCTCTCCCCCTCTCTCTCCCCCTCTCTCTCTCCCCCTCTCTCTCTCCCCCACTCTCTCTCCCCCTCTCTCTCTCCCCCTCTCTCTCTCCCCCTCTCTCTCTCCCCTCTCTCTCTCCCCTCTCTCGCCCCCTCTCTCTCCCCCCTCTCTCTCCCCCCTCTCCCTCCCCTCTCTCTTCACCTCTCTCTCTCTCCTCTCTCCTCTCTCTCCCCTCTCTCCCGCCCTGGAGAGGAAAAGACTACAAAAAGTAGTAAACACTGCCCAGTCCATCATCGGCTCTGACATTCCTTCCATCGAGGAGATTTATTGCAGTCGCAAAAAGGCTGGCAGTATCATCAGAGACTCACACCATCCTGGCCACACACTCATCTCCCTGCTACCTTCAGGTAGAAGGTACAGGAGCCTGAAGACTGCAACAACCAGGTTGAGGAATAGCTACTCCCCACAGCCATCAGGCTATTAAACCTGGCTCGGACAAAACTCTGATTATTGGTGGCCCATTATCTGCTATTTGCACTTCAGTTTATTTGTTTATGTGAGTACCCCGGTGGCTGTACACCTTGAAAATAAGTACTCGTGTTTGAGTAAGGGTGGGGGAGACAGCCTACCTGGGGGCGGCGACAGCGGCCGGGCCTCTGGCACAGAGACCGGTCCTGTTGCTCAGAAGGGTAAGGAAAAGAAGAGGAGGGCAATTGTAATAGGGGACTCTATAGTCATGGGGTCGGATAGGCGATTCTGTGGACGCAGACAGGAGTCCCGGATGGTAGTTTGCCTCCCTGGTGCCAGGGTCAGGGATGTGTCTGAACGTGTCCAAGAAATCCTGAAATGGGAGGGAGAGGAGCCTGAGGTTGTGGTGCATATAGGTACCAACGACATAGGTAAAAAAAGAGAAGAGGTCCTGAATAGAATAGAATAGAATAGAATAGAATAGAATCTTTAATTGCCACGCAACCAGGGTTGGTGGTATTTGGGTTCGGTACATGATGGTACACTGCTTTTGTTACATACCACTAATAACACAGATCACCGTAATAAAGTGCATCCATACCACATCACAAATCACAAATCTCATCAACAATACATAGTGCAAAAGAACAAACAAAGACCATAGACAAGACACTGTATACATCAAAAGTCATATTATTGTCTGATTATTGGACGGAATTGAGAGTTCTTATTGCTGAGGGGAAGAAACTGTTTTTAAAGCGGGTGGTTTTAGTAGCAAGTGACCTGAGGCGCCTCCCCGAAGGGAGAGACTGAAAAAGGTGATTTGCTGGATGGGAGGGGTCCGAGATGATCTTTTTTGCCCGTTGTGAGGTACGTAGGAGATAACTTGAATGGATTGAGGGGAGGGGGGAGTTGATGATCCTGGAGGCCTTGGAGACAATGCGTTGTATTCTGTGTAGTGAGTGACTATCGGTGTTACCGTACCAGACTGTGATTGAGGAGGTGATGATGCTTTCAATGATTGATTGATAGAAACGGACCAGGAGGTGTTTATCAACTCTGAACTTTTTGAGCTGTCTGAGGAAATATAGACGTTGTTGACCTTTCTTGATGACGTGGTCTGCATTGATGTGCCATTTTAGATTATTGGAGATATAGGTGCCTAGAAACTTAAATGAGTTCGTGGAGGTTATGGGGTGAGAGTTGACATGGACCGGGGGTTTGTGGTTTTGAAAGAAGAATTTAGGGAGTTAGGTAGAGAGTTAAGGAGAAGGACTGGAAAGGTAACAATCTCAGGATTACTACCTGTGCCACGCGACAGTGAGAGTAGGAATGGAGCGAGGTGGAGGATAAATGCGTGGATGAGAGACTGGTGCAGTGGGTATGGATTCAAGTTTCTGGATCATTGGGACCTCTTTTGGGGAAGGTGCGACCTGTACAGAAAGGACGGGTTGCACTTGAACTCAAGGGGGACCAATATCCTGGCGGGGAGATTTGCAAATTCTACTGGGGAGACTTTAAACTAGTATGGTTGGGGGGAGGGACTCAAATTGGGAAAGCTAGCAGTCAGTGTGTGAAGCAGGGGGCAGAGAATGGTAGCACTCTGACCCAAAATGTAGGGGAGAGAGAAGAAAAAGAAAATAATCAGAGAATAAGAGAGGGTGGGTTTCTTAAATGTGTATATTTTAATGCTAGGAGCATTGTAAGAAAAGTGGATGAACTTAGAGCCTGGATTGACACCTGGAAGTATGATGTTGCGGCGATCAGTGAAACATGGTTACAGGAGGGCTGTGATTGGAAACTAAATATTCCAGGATTTCGTTGCTTCAGGTGTGATAGAATTGGAGGGGCAAGAGGTGGAGGTGTTGCATTGCTTATCAGGGAAGATATTACAGCAGTGCTTTGGCAGGATAGATTAGAGGGCTCGTCTAGGGAGGCTATTTGGGTGGAACTGAGAAATGGGAAAGGGGTAGCAACACTTATAGGGGTGTATTATAGACCGCCAAATGGGGAGCGAGAATTGGAAGAGCAAATATGTAAGGAGATTGCAGATATTAGTAGTAAGCACAAGGTAGTGATTGTGGGAGATTTCAATTTTCCACACATAGACTGGGAAACACATTCTGTAAATGGGCTGGATGGGTTGGAGTTTGTAAAATGTGTGCAGGATAGTTTTTTGCAACAATACATAGAAGTACCTACTAGAGAAGGGGCGGTACTGGACCTCCTGTTAGGAAATGAGATGGGTCAGGTGGCAGAGGTATGCGTTGGGGAACAGTTCGGGTCCAGTGATCACAATACCATTAGTTTCAATATAATTATGGAGAGGGACAAAACTGGACCTAGGGTTGAGATTTTTGATTGGAGAAAGGCTAACTTTGAGGAGATGCGAAAGGATTTAAAAGGAGTAAATTGGGACAGTTTGTTTTATGGGAAAGATGTGGAAGAGAAATGGAGTACATTTAAAGGTGAAATTTTAAGAGTACAGAATCTTTATGTCCCTGTTCGGTTGAAAGGAAATCGTAAAAATTGTAAAGAGCCATGGTTTTCAAGGGAAATTGGACACTTGGTTCGGAAAAAGAGGGAGATCTACAATAGTTATAGGCAGCATGGAGTAAATGAGGTGCTTGAGGAGTATAAAGAATGTAAAACGAATCTTAAGAAAGAAATTAGAAAAGCTAAAAGAAGATATGAGGTTGCTTTGGCAAGTAAGGTAAAAGTAAATCCGAAGGGTTTCTACCGCTATATTAATAGCAAAAGAATAACGAGGGATAAAATTGGTCCATTAGAGAGTCAGAGTGGCCAACTATCTGCAGAGCCAAAAGAGATGGGGGAGATATTGAACAGTTTCTTTTCTTCGGTATTCACCAAGGAGAAGGATATTGAATTATGTGAGGTAAGGGAAACAAGTAGAGTAGCTATGGAAACTATGAGGATCTAAGAAGAGGAAGTACTGACACTTTTGAGAAATATAAAAGTGGATAAGTCTCCAGGTCCGGACAGGATATTCCCTAGGACATTGAGGGAAGTTAGTGTAGAAATAGCAGGGGCTATGGCAGAAATATTTCAAATGTCATTAGAAACGGGAATAGTGCCGGAGGATTGGCGTACTGCGCATGTTGTTCCATTGTTTAAAAAGGGGTCAAAGAGTAAACCTAGCAATTATAGACCTGTTAGTTTGACGTCAGTGGTGGGCAAATTAATGGAAAGAATACTTAGAGATAATATATATAAGCATCTGGATAAACAGGGTCTGATTAGGAACAGTCAACATGGATTTGTGCCTGGAAGGTCATGTTTAACTAATCTTCTTGAATTTTTTGAAGATGTTACTCGGGAAATTGATGAGGGTAAAGCAGTGGATGTTGTGTATATGGACTTCCGTAAGGCCTTTGACAAGGTTCCTCATGGAAGGTTGGTTAAGAAGGTTCAATGGTTGGGTATTAATGGTGGAGTAGCAAGATGGATTCAACAGTGGCTGAATGGGAGATGCCAGAGAGTAATGGTGGATGGTTGTTTGTCAGGTTGGAGGCCAGTGACGAGTGGGGTGCCACAGGGATCTGTATTGGGTCCACTGTTGTTTGTCATGTACATCAATGATCTGGACGATGGCGTGGTAAATTGGATTAGTAAGTATGCAGATGATACTAAGATAGGTGGGGTTGCGGGTAATGAAGTAGAGTTTCAAAGTCTACAGAGAGATTTATGCCAGTTGGAAGAGTGGGCTGAAAGATGGCAGATGGAGTTTAATGCTGATAAGTGTGAGGTGCTACATCTTGGCAGGACAAATCAAAATAGGACGTACATGGTAAATGGTAGGGAATTGAAGAATGTAGGAGAACAGAGGGATCTGGGAATAACTGTGCACAGTTCCCTGAAAGTGGAATCTCATGTAGATAGGGTGGTAAAGAAAGCTTTTGGTGTGCTGGCCTTTATAAATCAGAGCATTGAGTATAGAAGTTGGGATGTAATGTTAAAATTGTACAAGGCATTGGTGAGGCCAATTCTGGAGTATGGTGTACAATTTTGGTCGCCTAATTATAGGAAGGATGTCAACAAAATAGAGCGAGTACAGAGGAGATTTACTAGAATGTTGCCTGGGTTTCAGCAACTAAGTTACAGAGAAAGGTTGAACAAGTTAGGGCTTTATTCTTTGGAGCGCAGAAGGTTAAGGGGGGACTTGATAGAGGTTTTTAAAATGATGAGAGGGATAGACAGAGTTGACGTGGAAAAGCTTTTCCCACTGAGAGTAGGGAAGATTCAAACAAGGGGACATGACTTGAGAATTAAGGGACTGAAGTTTAGGGGTAACATGAGGGGGAACTTCTTTACTCAGAGAGTGGTAGCTGTGTGGAATGAGCTTCCAGTGAAGGTGGTGGAGGCAGGTTCGTTTTTATCATTTAAAAATAAATTGGATAGTTATATGGATGGGAAAGGAATGGAGGGTTATGGTCTGAGCGCATGTATATGGGACTAGGGGAGATTATGTGTTCGGCACGGACTAGAAGGGTCGAGATGGCCTGTTTCCGTGCTGTAATTGTTATATGGTTATATGGTTATATATTTATATTGTGGTATATGGACACACTGATCTGTTTTGTAGTAAATGCCTACTATGTTCTGTGTGCTAAGCAAAGCAAGAATTTCATTGTCCTGTCAGGGACACATGACAATAAACTCACTTGAACTTGGATCTTGCGAGTGCGTTTTTGTGGAACGTGATCGATTGGAACGTTGCGGTTGCAGTGAATTTGAACCCCATATCGGCAGGAAAAACACTGCCGGTTCGTATGGGGCCAAAATCACATTTATGCCATGGAAATTTTGATTAAAGTCAACCTAAGAAGCAAATTTATATGTAAAATTTACGACTTACCTTATGTTTTGTCCCCTACGTGAGATCCATCCCGTTGTCGGTGTTGACGACGTTAGAAGTCGCTTTTTTATTTTACTCCAGCGACTAAATTGTCCCGCGATTTTTTTTTAAAACTTCCGAGAACGGAAGTCCGAACGATTTTTCAGCATCAGCTAGCAGCCCGAGAAAATATATCCCGGACAGGCAGGAGAAAACGGCATTTAAAACCTACCCTCCCCCCCCCCCCCGCCTCAAAGGCAACTGGGCTTGTATTCACTGGAATTTAGAAGGATGAGAGGATATCTTATAGAAACATATACAATTCTTAAAGGATTGGACAGGCTAGATGCAAGAAAGATGTTCCCGATGTTGGGGGAGTCCAAAACCAGGGGTCACAGCTTAAGAATAAGGGGTAGGCCATTTAGGACTGAGATGAGGAAAAACCTATTCACCCGGAGACTAGTGAATCTGACAGAAGACATTGGAGGCCAATTCACTGGATGTTTTCAAGAGAGAGTTAGATTTAGCTCTTAAGGCTAATGCAATCAGGGGATATGGGGAAAAAGGAGGAACGGGGTAATGATTTTGGATGATCAGCCATGATCATATTGATTGGCGGTGCTGTCTCAAAGGGCCGAATGTCCTACTCCTGCACCTATTTTCTAGGTTTCGGGTCAAGACCCTTCTTCAGACAGGACAGTCAGGGGGGGAGGTGAGGAGGGTCTTCCTTCAACTCCTGCACTCAACCCAATATCAGTCCAGTTTCTGTAATCTTTCATCACACTTTACTGCTTCCTGTGACCGCACCCTCTGTCTCAATTCCTGTCTTTGGCACGGTGACCAGAACTCACACCAGAGCTCTCGATATATTTTGAGCAGAGATTAACACATATGCACCCATGATCACCACCCCACCCCATCTTGTCAGCTTCAGTTTGTCACTTAGATCATCCCCTCAGGAGATTTGATGCCGTCTGCACGGAGTTTGTACGTTCTCCCCGTGACCACGTGGTTTTTTTCCCTGGGTGCTCCGGTTTCCCCTCCCACACTCCAAAGACGTACAGGTTTGTAGTTTGATTTCGCGTTGTAAATATTGCAAATTGTCCCTGGGTTGTGTCGGATAGTGTGAGTGTACGGGGTGATCGCTGGTCGCCGTGGACCCGGTGGGCTGAAGGGCCTGTTTCCGCGCTATATCCCTCTGAGATCTTCAGTTTCCTCCCACACCCCAGAGACGTACAGGTTTGTAGGTTAATTGGCTTGGTATCAATGTAAATTGTCCCCAGTGTGTGCAGGATAGTGTTTTTGTGCGGGGATCGCTGCTCGAGGTGGACTCGGCGTGCCGCATGTGCTGTTTCCGCGCTGTATCTCTAAAGACTGAAAACTAAGCTTCTCTACTCATCCACCTAATGTCGGCGTCAGTGCTTTGAGAAGGTCCTGATCCCCGATATCACTGTGCAAAGTGAAGATGTCCCTTACCTCATGCTGCTGTTCAGGATTCCGTCTTCCTTCCGAGAAATGGCTGGACCAGAGACAGTGTGCGGTGTTTATATAGTCCATTGATTGTGATGAGTCCAGATAGTTCACGCCCTGAAAGTGGAAATGAAACTGAAAAAAATTAAGACTTCCCATTTTGGAAATGAAACTGGAAACTGAAACAATCAAGTCTTACCTATCATCTGTGCAGTCTAGTTGTGAAACTGAAAAACCTTGGTTCAAATTCCAAACCAGTGATGTTGGATTGATGTTTGTGACTGATTTTGAATCTCACACCAACATCCGGAACAATCTTTCTGCATCTAGCCCGTCCAACCCCTTAAGAATTTTATACGTTTCTATAAGATACCCCCTTAATCTTCTAAAATCTAGCGAGTACAAACCGAGTCTATCCAGCCTTTTCTCATATGAATGTTCTGACATCTCAGGAATCAGTCTGGTGAAACTTCTCTGTACTGTCACTATGGCAACAATGTCTTTGAGCATTGGGCATTGTGACATCACACGATGGAACGTTCAGCATTGGCTGGGGCTCCTGCATAGGCATATGTAAATGGGTCCATTCCGATTGGACATATGTGAATATCGGGCATTGTGACATCACACGATGGAACGTTCAGCAGGGGCTGGGGCTGTTGCTGATTCTATGGGTGAGAAGCTAGTTTATTTTTGAAATATTGGGGGGGGGGGGGAAGGATTTGATTAAAAACGTGCAATTTAACACGACGAAATGTAACGAGGAGCGGATACTTAGAAAGAAAAGTGAAATCTCTACCGAAATGGAAAAGACGTCGGCGATTCTGCGTCCGGTTTCGGAGTTGCAGGGAATCAATGGAAGAAATGCGGTCGGAAGCCGTATATGTAAATGGATCCATTCCGATTGGACGTCTGCGAGCGTCGGGCATCGCGATTGGACGTCTGAGAGCATCGGGCATTGTGACATCGCACGGCGGGAACGAATCGAAAGGCAGAAAGGCAGCCGGACGGATGTCGGACGGATGGGGCGAGAGTTTTAATATATAACTAGACCAAGTGCAGACCCGTTGGGTCTGTTTCCCCAACGGCGTTTGCGGGGGGGGGTGAGAAGAGGGGAGGGAGCGGAGAGGAGGAGGAGGAAACGGGATAGATTTGGGAGGGAAATGTGAGCGGGGTAGGGGGTGAAAGATGGGGAGAGAGATGTGGGGGAGGGGGGATGGGGAGGAGGGAGTGGGAGAGGGGTGGGGGAGAGAGGGGAAAGAGTGGGGAGGGAGAGTGGAGGGGAAGGGGGAGAGAAGTGGAAGAGTGGGGAGGGAGGAGGAGAGGGGTAGGGGGAGTGATGGAAGAGGGACAGAGGGATAGGGTGAAGGGGGTGGGGGGAGAGAGGGAAGGGGGTGGGGTAGAGAGGGAAGGGGGGTGGGGGAGAGAGGGATGGAAGAGGGGTGAGGAGTGGGGGAGAAGAGAGTGGGAGAGAAGTGGAAGAGTGGGGGGGGAGGGAGGGAGGGATAGAGGGGTAGCGGGAGTGGTAGAAGAGGGACGGGGGAGTGGTTGGACGAGGGACAGAGGGGAAGGGGTGGGGGAGAGAGGGGAATGGAGCGGAAGAGAGAGGGGTGGGGGAGGGAGAGGCATCGGGTAAGGGGATAGAAGTTGAAGAGTGGGGAGGGAGGGGTAGGGGGAGTGGTGAAAGAGGGACAGAGGGGTAGGGGTAAGGGGGTGGTGGTAGAGTGGGAAGGGGGGTGGGGGAGAGAGGGATAGGTGGGAGAGGGGTGAGGAGAGGGAAACATAGAAACATATAAATTAAGTGCAGGAGTAGGCCATTCGGCCCTTCTAGCCTGCACCACCATTCAATATGATCATGGCTGATCATCCAACTCAGTATCCTGTACCTGCCTTCTCTCCATACCCCCTGATCCCTTTAGCCACAAGGGCCACATCTAACTCCCTCTTAAATATAGCCAATTAACTGACCTCAACTACCTTCTGTGGCAGAGAATTCCAGAGATTCACCACTCTCTGTGTGAAAAAATGTTTTTCTCATCTCTGTCCTAAAGGATTTCCCCCTTATCCTTAAACTGTGACCCCTTGTTCTGGTCTTCCCCAACATCTGGAACAATCTTCCCGCATCTAGCCTGTCCAACCCCTTAAGAATTTTATACGTTTCTATAAGATACCCCCTCAATCTTCTAAAATCTAGCGAGTACAAGGCGAGTCTATCCAGTCTTTCTTCATATGAAAATCGTGACATTCCAGGAATCAGTCTGGTGAACCTTCTCTGTACTGTCACTATGGCAACAATGTATTTGAGCATTGGGCATTGTGACATCACACGATGGAACGTTCACCATTGGCTCGGGCTCCTGCGAAGGAATATGTAAATGGATCCATTCCGATTGGACATACGTGAACATCGGGCATTGTGACATCACACGATGGAACGTTCAGCATGGGCTGGGGCTGGTGCGGATTCTGTGGGTGCGAAGCCAGTTTAGTTTTGAAATGTTGGAAGGGGGAGGATTTGATTGAAAACGTGTGAGAAGAGGGGAGGGAGGGGAGAGGAGGAGGAGGAAACGGGATAGATTTGGGAGGGAAAGGAGAGCGGGGGAGGGGGTGAGAGATGGGGAGAGAGATGTGGGGGAGGGGGGATGGGGAAGATGGGGAGGAGGGAGGGAGAGGGAGAGGGGTGGGGGAGAGAGGGGAAAGAGTGGGGAGGGAGAGTGGAGGGGAAGTGGAAGAGTGGGGAGGGAGGAGGAGAGGGGTAGGGGGAGTGATGTACCTGCCTTCTCTCCATACCCCCTGATCCCTTTAGCCAACGCAGCCGTTCCCTACCCGTAGCCCCCACTGGGGGGGGGGGCGGCATCACACACACAGAGTTGGAAAAGTGTATAAACACCGTTCCCTACCTGTAGCCCCCAGCGGAGACGTGGTCGTCGAAGTCGGGTCCCGGCCGTCTTAAAATAGCGTATGTTGAAGTCGTCGAAGTCGGGTCCGTCGCGGCAACGCGGGGGGGGGTGGGGGGTGGCGTGGCGGCATCACACACACGAAGCATCCCCACACACAGAGCCTTAAAAGTGTAATGCCCCAACACAGCCGTTGCCTACCCGCAGCCCCCACGGGAGACGTGGTCCTCGAAGTAGAGCCGTTCCCGAAAGGCCGTTTTAAAATTGCGTCGCTTGAGGTTGTGCTGCGGGCGGCAGCAGCCGTTATGGTCGCTGGCCAGCAGGAGGCGACAAAATGAGTGAGTGGAGTGAGGGGGGGGGGGGTGAAGGTTTTAATGAAAAAAATGGACATAAACATAACGAAATGTAATGAGGAGTGGATAACTGGAAGGGAAAGTGAAATGTCTACCGAAATGGCTGCTTGTATGGGTGAGAAGCCAGTTTATTTTTGAAAAACTGGGGGGGGGGGGGGGGGGGGGGAGAAGGATTTGATTAAAAACGTGTACTTAAACACGACGAAATGTAATGAGGGGCGGATACTTAGAAAGAAATGTGAAATCTGTACCGAAAATGAAAAGATGTTGGCGATTCTGCTTTCTCCCTTATCCTTAAACTTTGACCCCTTGTTCTGGTCTTCCCCAACATCCGGAACAATTTTTTTTGCATCTAGCTCGTCCAACCCCTTAAGAATCTTATACGTTTCTATAAGATACCCCATTAATCTTATAAAATCTAGCGAGTACAAGGCGAGTCTATCCAGTCTTTCTTCATATGAAAATCCTGACATTCCAGGAATCAGTCTGGTGAACCTTCTCTGTACTCCCTCTATGGCAACGATGTCTTTGAGCATTGGGCATTGTGACATCACACGATGGAACGTTCACCATTGGCTGGGGCTCCTGCAAAGGCATATGTAAATGGATCCATTCCGATTGGACATATGTGAACATCGGGCATTGTGACATCACACGATGGAACGTTCAGCAGGGGCTGGGGCTGGTGCTGATTCTATGGGTGAGAAACTAGTTTATTTTTGAAATATTGGGGGGGGGGAGAGAAGGATTTGATTAAAAACGTGCACTTAAACACGTCGAAATGTAATGAGGAACAGATACTTAGAAAGAAAAGTGAAATCTCTACCAAAATGGAAATGATGTCGGCGATTCAGCGTTCCCCCTTATCCTTAAACTTTGACCCCTTGTTCTGGTCTTCCCCAACATCCGGAACAATCTTCCTGCATCTAGCCTGTCCAACCCCTTAAGAATTTTAAACGTTTCTATAAGATACCCCCTCAATCTTCTAAAATCTAGTGAGTACAAGGCGAGTCTATCCAGTCTTTCTTCATATGAAAATCCTGACATTCCAGGAATCAGTCTGGTGAACCTTCTCTGTACTCCCTCTATGGCAACGATGTCTTTGAGCATTGGGCATTGTGACATCACACGATGGAACGTTCAGCAGGGGCTGGGGCTGGGGCAGCTTCTATGGGTGCGAAGCCAGTTTATTTTTGAAATTTTGGGGGGGGGGGGGGGAGGATTTGATTAAAAATGTGTACTTAAACACGACGAAATGTAATGAGGAGCGGATACTTTGAAAGAAAAGTGAAATCTCTACCGAAATGGAAAAGATGTCGGCGATTCTGCGTCTGGTTTCGGAGTTGCAGGGAATCAAAGGAAGAAATGCAGCCGGAAGCCGTCCATGTAAATGGATCCATTCCGATTGGACGTCTGCGAGCATCGGGCATTGCGATTGGACATCTGCGAGCATTGGGCATTGTGACATCGCACGGGATAGATTTGGGAGGGAAAGGAGAGCGGGGTAGGGGGTGAGAGATGGGGGAGGGGGGATGGGGAAGATTGGGTGGAGGGAGGGAGGGGGAGAGGGGTGGGGGAGAGAGGGGAAAGAGTGGGGAGGGAGGAGGAGAGGGGAAGGGGGAGAGAAGTTGAAGAGTGGGGAGGGAGGAGGAGAGGGGTAGGGGGAGTGATGGAAGAGGGATAGGGGGAAGGGGGTGGGGGGGAGAGGGAAGGGGGTGGGGTAGAGAGGGAAGGGGGGTGGGGGAGAGAGGGATGGGAGAGGGAGAGGGGTGAGGAGAGGGAGGGGGAGGAGAGAAGGGCAAGAGAAGTGGAAGAGTGGGGAGGGAGGGAGGGGTTAGAGGGGTAGCGGGAGTGGAGGAAGAGGGACGGGGGAGTAGTGGAAGAGGGACAGAGGGGTAGGGGAAGGGGTGGGGAGAGAGGGGAAGGGAGGGGAAGAGAGAGGGGTGGGGGTGGGAGAGGCGTGGGGTAAGGGGATAGAAGTGGATGAGTGGGGAGGGAGGGGTAGGGGGAGTGGTGGAAGAGGGACAGAGGGGTAGGGGGAAGGGGGTGGTGGTAGAGAGGGGTAGGGGGGTGGGGGAGAGAGGGAAGGGGGGTGGGGGAGAGGGGTGAGGAGAGGGAAACAGAAGCATAGAAATTAAGTGCAGGAGGAGGCCATTCGGCCCTTCGAGCCTGCACCACCATTCAATATGATCATGGCTGATCCAGTATCCAGGACCACACAGAGAGACACGAGAAACAAGTGATAGTGTGGGAGTGGTTGGAAATCGCGAAAAGTCAATCGAGCAATTTCTGTGCACAGACCCAGGTAGGAACAATGACTAATAAAGTACTTCCTGGACGATTGTAAAGACCTTGTGGTTGACTCCCTGAAGGATTCAGGGGGCTGCAAGGCAAACCCAGAAGGGAGGGGAAAAGGCTGTGGGCCAAATCCCCGCATTCTGCCCAATAGTCCGTTGGGGCAAATGCTGGACCCTGGAGGGCAGGAAATACCCAGGGGTTGGAGAAGCCAACAATGATAAGGTATAGTCAGTTGGGGAAAATGCAGAGCTGCATATGGGCAGGAGATGTCCACAGAAAATGCAGAGCTGCATATGGGCAGGAGATGTCCACGGAAAATGCAGAGCCGGAGGGGGCCAAAATACCCAAGGGAAAGAGAAGACAGGGGCCGGGGTGGACGAAAATCACCCGGCCAACAAGACGGGGAGTCAAAGGGCAGAAGGGGAAGACAAGAAGTTCGGTAGAAATTAGACCCGAGGGAGGTACCTAGGAGAGGACCCTGAGGGGGAAGGGAGTTTGCCTCCTTGAAGATTCATTAGGTCTGACGAAAACAGTTAGATCAATAGGGAGTTTGCCTCCTTGAAGATTCATTAGGTTTGACGAGAACAGTTAGATCAATTCCTGAGAGACAGGAAAATTCCTGAGACAGGATGATAAAGGAGTTACTCCCGAAAGTAGCAGATAAGAAGACGGCAGAGGCCGCGAAAGGGGGATGTGATAGAAGACGGCAAAGGCCGGGGACAACAGTGCTGGCAGGTAGAAAATATAAATTGAATAATCTATTTGAAGTAAGAATGAAACAAAGTGATTTGTTTGAAAACCGGTTTGGAACAAATGGTTAAAATGAACAAGTTGTAAAATTGAACACAGACGCCCCGTGTCGGAGGTGGGAATTCCCACTGTGTTTGGGCCGTGGGGGATTGCGAACAAGCTGCAAAAATTAACTCTTTGTATCCTGGTAACCTGAAAAAGAGAAGTTGTAAAAATCGTTTCTTGATGTTCTTTTAGATTTCTTGTCAGTAAAGTTAACTGGAAATAAGTTAATTGATGAAACATGACCAGCTTTTATGTTGTTTTATGGTAGACATTCAAGTTGAGAAACACAGACAGAGAGACAGCCAGACAGAGAGAGAGAGATTTTATTTATTTAGCGAATGCAAAATCCTTTAGCCAAGCAGTTGCCTCTTGATCTGCTGTGTGAAGGGTGGCAAGTCCTCCTTTGAGTCTTTGTTGAAGGCATGCTTCAATGATGTGTTGTAAGGGAGTGCCACAAGCACACCGTGGGGTTGGGCTGCTGCCCCATTTGTGAAGGCTGGCCAAGCAGGGGCCATGTCCAGTCCTGAATCTATTCAGCATCGAGAAAGAGAGAGAGAGAGAGAGACAGACACAGACACAGACAGAGAGAGAGAGAGACAGACAGAGAAACAGAAGTAAGAGACGACAGATTATCCCTTGGAGCACCCATGAACTGAGAGGGCTAAATTTAAAAAAAAAAAGAAAAAAAAATGGATTAGGGCTTTGGAGGAGGAGAACGTGGGACGATTGTTGGCCATGGAAGATTTGAAGGCACCATTGGTGAAGTGGTGGGAACCACTATGTAAATTGTTACAATGACCAGCAATAGACTACAAACATGGCCGCCGCTCACAAACTTACCGGCAACAGCGCCACCGTTAGGTCAGCTGCTGTTACTGCAGCCTGACTACCGGCCACAGCGCCATCTTCTGGTTGGATGCCGTCATGAACGAGGGTATGCAGGCCCCTCAGCAAATGTTACCCACTTAAGGTGAACCCCAAGGAACAAAGGGGAATGAAAAGGTGGAGAGTTGAAAATGAGCAAGAAATAGAAGGCAACCAGTTGATGAACGTTATATTATGAACTATTGTGGTGGAAGCCATTCTTCTTAAAGTCAAGCAGAATCAGTAAACAGTTGGTCTCTGCGGTCAATGTCAATGAACAAAGCCCCTGGTTGAAAAGACTGAAATAAGTGATGAACTGACACAAGTGAGTCCTATGACGGAACCAAGCGGGGCCAGAGAATTACATGTCAATAATACATGTCTTGGGGAACTTTTCCTCAAAGTCCTATCAGGAGTGAAATTAATCTGGAGATGATAAGCCCTAACAGGACTGGGGTCCCCAAGAGAGAGGAAGGGATTTAAGGAAAGATGTCAAGAAAGGCTAGGATGAGGTAGGTTTTTTAAATTAGATGGGAAAGGCAGAGTTGAAAGTTGAGGGGGAACTTCTTTACTCAGAGAGTGGTAGCTGTGTGGTATGAGCTTCCAGTGAAGGTGGTGGAGGCAGGTTCGATTTTATCATTTAAAAATAAATTGGATAGTTATATGGACGGAAAAGGAATGGAGGGTTATGGTCTCAGCGCAGGTATATGGGACTAGGGGAGAATATGTGTTCGGTACGGACTAGAAGGATCGAGATGTCCTGTTTCCGTGCAGTAATGGTTATATGGTTATACCCTTAGAAGGTATTTGCTGATGTGGACAATTTGTTGGTTTGTTCCACAAGTAAAGAGAGAGAGAGAGAGAAATACGTCAGAATATAAGACAGCAGATGATGACCTTGGGAAAGGCAGGATATAGTTCAGACTAGATTGGAAAATATGTTGAAATTGTATGGTGAAACGGAAAAAGTACATGTCAAAGAAGTTAAATTAAAATGCGGACAAAGCAGCTGAAACAGCATCTGGAAGAGATGTCCAGGGTAAGTCTGAATCAATTTAGGTATAAACACTACAGTGTCGTTTATGATGAATAAGGTAATTAAGAGGTTTGGTAAACCTACAGAAATCAGCTTTGACAACGGATTGTTTTCATTTGATGAAAAGAATAAATGGAACATTTGTGTAATGCTCTTCCATTGGCACTGAAGAAATGTTGCATGCAAACTAACCAGCCGTGGGTGGCACAATAGAGAAGTCCCTGCAGGGGACCGAGTTTGGAACAGTTACAGATCGAATAATAAAAAAAAGTATATGAAACAGTTAATAATGATATACAAGTCTATTTATGAACAGGTAAAGTAAAAGCTGTCGGAGATGGACCAGGAGGAAGGACCCTTTAAACCTGAAGACAAGGTGTATGTATGAGTTTTCTAAATCACCGACCGATGTTCGTTTAGAAGGTTGAGATACCTAGTACAATTTCAATAATTACATGAGGGCTGTCCTGCAGGTACGAATAGATAATAGCCCTGAGGTAAGTGAACAAGAGGACAAAGAAGAGTAGTTTTAACAAGAACGTTGTTTGACATCAGTGGTGGGAAATAATGGAAAGGATACTAAAGGCAATATTATAGGGATTTGGATAAATAGGGTAGGATTAGGAAGAATTAGCATGGATTTGTGATTGTGATATTTGACTAATCTTGATTTTTTTCCTTAAAAAAGAGGTTATTAGGGAAATTGATGAGGTTAAAGTGGTGAACTTCAGTAAGGCCTTTGATTCAGATTCAGATTCAGATTCAATTTTAATTGTCATTGTCAGTGTATAGTACAGAGACAACGAAATGCATTTAGCATCTCCCTGGAAGAGCGACATAGCAAATGATTTAAATAAATAATAATAAGTGATAATAAGTGTCCGGGGGGTGGGGGGGTGATTGGCAGTCACCGAGGTACGTTGTTGAGTAGAGTGACAGCCGCCGGGAAGAAGCTGTTCCTGGACCTGCTGGTTCGGCAACGGAGAGACCTGTAGCGCCTCCCGGATGGTAGGAGGGTAAACAGTCCATGGTTGGGGTGAGAGCAGTCCTTGGCGATGCTGAGCGCCCTCCGCAGATAACGCTTGCTTTGGATAGACTCAATGGAGGGGAGCGAGGAACCGGTGATGCGTTGGGCAATTTTCACCACCCTCTGCAATGCCTTCCGGTCGGAGACAGAGCAGTTGCCATACCATACTGTGATGCAGTTGGTAAGGATGCTCTCGATGGTGCAGCGGTAGAAGTTCACCAGGATCTGAGGAGACAGATGGACCTTCTTCAGTCTCCTCAGGAAGAAGAGACGCTGGTGAGCCTTCTTGATCAGAGTTAGGTATTGTGGGTCCAAGAGAGGTCATCGGAGATGTTGACTCCCAGGAACCTGAAGCTAGAAACACGTTCCACCTCCGTCCCGTTAATGTGGATGGGGGTGTGCGTGCCGCCCCTGGACTTCCTGAAGTCTACAATGAGCTCCTTGGTCTTCTTGGAGTTAAGGGCCAGGTTGTTGTCAGCGCACCATGCTGCTAAGTGCTGGACCTCCTCCCTGTAGGCCGACTCATCGTTGTTGCTGATGAGGCCAATCACCGTTGTAATCATCTGCATACTTGATGATGGTGTTAGTACCATGTACAGGTGTGCAGTCATAGGTGAAGAGGGAGTAGAGGAGGGGGCTCAGCACACAGCCCTGTGGAACGCCGGTGTTCAGGGTGAGGGTTGAAGAGGTGTGCTTGTCTAACCTAACAGACTGGGGTCTGTTGGTTAGAAAGTCCAGTATCCAGTTGCAGAGGGAGGGGTCGATGCCCAGGTTACCGAGTTTGGTGATCAGTTTTGATGGTATAATGGTGTTGAATGCTGAGCTGTAATCGATGAACAGCATTCTTACGTAAGTGTCTCTGTTGTCGAGGTGGGAGAGGGCGGAGTGAAGTGCCGTTGAGATGGCATCCTCCGTACTCCTGTTCTTGCGGTAGGCAAACTGATAGGGATCCAGTGTGGGGGGTAGGCAGCTTTTGAGGTGTGCCAGGACCAGCCTCTCGAAGCACTTGGTGATGATGGGGGTAAGTGCAACTGGGCGGAAGTCGTTGAGGCTTGCCGCAGTGGAGTGTTTTGGCACTGGCACGATGGAGGTGGTTTTAAGGCACGTGGGGACAACTGCTTGGGCAAGTGACAGGTTGAAGATGTCAGTCCAGACGTCTGTCAGCTGCGCAGCACAGGCCCTGAGCACGCGCCCGGGGATGCCGTCAGGGCCAGCAGCTTTACGTGCATTAGTCCTACTCAGTGCCACGAATACGTCGTAGGGGGTGAGTGTGAGGGGTTGGTGATCGGCAGGTAGCACAGCCTTGATGGCTGTCTCTAGATTGTCCCTGTCGAAGCGGCCATAGAAGTGGTTAAGCTCCTCAAGGAAGGAGGCGTCGCTGGATGTGGGGGTGGTGTTGGAGGGTCTGTAGTCCGTGATGGCCTGGATGCCTTGCCACATGCGTCGGGGGTCGGAGTTGTTGTTGAAGTGCTCCTCAATCCTGAGCTTATGGCAGTGCTTGGCCAAGGTTCAATAAGGAAATAAGGTTGGTTAAGAAGAGGTTAGTAAGGAATAGCAAGATGGATTAAAAAGTGGCTGTATGGGAAATGAGGGAGAGTAATGGTGGATGGATGTTTGTCAGGTTGGAGGTCAATGACTAGAGGGGTACCTCGGGGATGTGTGCTGGGTCCACTGTTGTTTGTCATGTGAATCAATAAAATGGATGTTGGTGTGGTAAGATACATTAAGAAGTATGTAGATGATACTAAGATAGGTGGTGTTGTGAATAATGAAGTAGATTTTAAAAGTGTACAGAGAGATTTAGGTCATTTGGAAGAGTGGGTTGAAACATGACAGGTGGATTTAATGTTGATAAGTGTGATACATCTTGGCAGGACAATTCAAATTAGACGTACATGGTAAATGATTGTGAATTGAGGAATGAAGTTGAAATCAGAGCATTGTTTATAGAATTGGGTTGTAATGTTAAATTGTACAAGGTATTGGTGAGGTCAATTGTGGAGTATGGTGTATAATTTTGGTAGGCATAATTATAAGAGAAAGGTTGAACGAGTTAGATATTTGGGGAAAGAGAGAAGGAATACCACACATAGAGGGTAGTGATGTTTTCTTAAGGAACTATTTACTGGCAGTATCTCGTTCTATTACAGAATTAAAAACCAAGGGGCTGCTGGCACAGAGTCCCGATCTCGACTTGCCACTCCATTCTGTGAAAGCAGAGAACTGGGATCTTGTAAAATCATGGAAGGAAGAAAAGCTGTAACCTAGATGGACTGGACCCTACCTTGTGTTATTAATCACCGAGACAGCAGTACGAACAAAAAGAAAAGGGTGGACACACGCAAGCCGATTTAAGGGTCCTGTGGAGGCCCCACCGGACAATATCAGCCCATGGACTGTGCGTGAAGGGAAGGAACCATTGACTTTGTGCCTATTCGGATGTTGTATCATTCCCTGCGCACGGGGTCTGGCTCAGCGATTTATAGAGACAGCCCTGACAAAGAACAGCACCGTCATGATGGCCTTCAGAACACAGTATGACTAGCGAGAGGAGGATAGGGAGGCGAAGAATCTGCTGCTAGCACTAGAAAAGGAAGATATAGTATAAATCAAGAGTTGCGTAGCAAAAAGAAAAATGGTGGATTGTGAGAGAAGGGTTAATAGGGATGGTTGATTTATACTAGAACTCTGAAAAATATAACTTAGAAAGAAATAAGGTGTCAGCAGAAGCCAGACTGCTGGTAGAAGAAAGTAACAATATACAGAACAGAGGGAACTTCTAGATAAAGAAGTAACAGATAAAAACTCCAGCAGAAGCCTTTGACGTCAGGAGATGTTCCGAGACGTTTCTGGATGTTCTCGTGGGAATGTGGGCTTTATGTTATGATTGGACGAAGCTCGATGGGGAGACATGAGGCACTGACCATAGTGAAGAAAGGTATAAAAGATAGATACAACCTCCATTTTTGTGTGTCTCTAGAGGATGATAGAGGAGGGACACCCTTTTCTGCGCAGAAATGTAATAAAGGAAAACTTGTTTCTTTGATTTTGTCTCTGAAGAGTTTGTGACTGATTTTGAATCTCACACCAACATCCGGAACAATCTTTCTGCATCTATCCCGTCCAACCCCTTAAGAATTTTATACGTTTCTATAAGATACCCCCTTAATCTTCTAAAATCTAGCGAGTACAAACCGAGTCTATCCAGCCTTTTCTCATATGAATGTTCTGACATCTCAGGAATCAGTCTGGTGAAACTTCTCTGTACTGTCACTATGGCAACAATGTCTTTGAGCATTGGGCATTGTGACATCACACGATGGAACGTTCAGCATTGGCTGGGGCTCCTGCATAGGCATATGTAAATGGGTCCATTCCGATTGGACATATGTGAATATCGGGCATTGTGACATCACACGATGGAACGTTCAGCAGGGGCTGGGGCTGTTGCTGATTCTATGGGTGAGAAGCTAGTTTATTTTTGAAATATTGGGGGGGGGGGGGGGGGGGAAGATTTGATTAAAAACGTGCAATTTAACACGACGAAATGTAACGAGGAGCGGATACTTAGAAAGAAAAGTGAAATCTCTACCGAAATGGAAAAGACGTCGGCGATTCTGCGTCCGGTTTCGGAGTTGCAGGGAATCAATGGAAGATATGCGGTCGGAAGCCGTATATGTAAATGGATCCATTCCGATTGGACGTCTGCGAGCGTCGGGCATCGCGATTGGACGTCTGAGAGCATCGGGCATTGTGACATCGCACGGCGGGAACGAATCGAAAGGCAGAAAGGCAGCCGGACGGATGTCGGACGGATGGGGCGAGAGTTTTAATATATAACTAGACCAAGTGCAGACCCGTTGGGTCTGTTTCCCCAACGGCGTTTGCGGGGGGGGGTGAGAAGAGGGGAGGGGAGCGGAGAGGAGGAGGAGGAAACGGGATAGATTGGGAGGGAAATGTGAGCGGGGTAGGGGGTGAAAGATGGGGAGAGAGATGTGGGGGAGGGGGGGATGGGGAGGAGGGAGTGGAGAGGGGTGGGGGGAGAGAGAGGGGAAAGAGTGGGGAGGGAGAGTGGAGGGGAAGGGGGGAGAGAAGTGGAAGAGTGGGGAGGGAGGAGGAGAGGGGTAGGGGGAGTGATGGACGAGGGACAGAGGGATAGGGTGAAGGGGGTGGGGGGAGAGAGGGAAGGGGGTGGGGTAGAGAGGGAAGGGGGGTGGGGGAGAGAGGGATGGAAGAGGGGTGAGGAGTGGGGGAGAAGAGAGTGGGAGAGAAGTGGAAGAGTGGGGGGGGGAGGGAGGGAGGGATAGAGGGGTAGCGGGAGTGGTAGAAGAGGGACGGGGGAGTGGTTGGACGAGGGACAGAGGGGAAGGGGTGGGGGAGAGAGGGGAATGGAGCGGAAGAGAGAGGGGTGGGGAGGGAGAGGCATCGGGTAAGGGGATAGAAGTTGAAGAGTGGGGAGGGAGGGGTAGGGGGAGTGGTGAAAGAGGGACAGAGGGGTAGGGGTAAGGGGGTGGTGGTGGTAGAGTGGGAAGGGGGGTGGGGGAGAGAGGGATAGGTGGGAGAGGGGTGAGGAGAGGGAAACATAGAAACATATAAATTAAGTGCAGGAGTAGGCCATTCGGCCCTTCTAGCCTGCACCACCATTCAATATGATCATGGCTGATCATCCAACTCAGTATCCTGTACCTGCCTTCTCTCCATACCCCTGATCCCTTTAGCCACAAGGGCCACATCTAACTCCCTCTTAAATATAGCCAATTAACTGACCTCAACTACCTTCTGTGGCAGAGAATTCCAGAGATTCACCACTCTCTGTGTGAAAAAATGTTTTTCTCATCTCTGTCCTAAAGGATTTCCCCCTTATCCTTAAACTGTGACCCCTTGTTCTGGTCTTCCCCAACATCTGGAACAATCTTCCCGCATCTAGCCTGTCCAACCCCTTAAGAATTTTATACGTTTCTATAAGATACCCCCTCAATCTTCTAAAATCTAGCGAGTACAAGGCGAGTCTATCCAGTCTTTCTTCATATGAAAATCGTGACATTCCAGGAATCAGTCTGGTGAACCTTCTCTGTACTGTCACTATGGCAACAATGTATTTGAGCATTGGGCATTGTGACATCACACGATGGAACGTTCACCATTGGCTCGGGCTCCTGCGAAGGAATATGTAAATGGATCCATTCCGATTGGACATACGTGAACATCGGGCATTGTGACATCACACGATGGAACGTTCAGCATGGGCTGGGGCTGGTGCGGATTCTGTGGGTGCGAAGCCAGTTTAGTTTTGAAATGTTGGAAGGGGGAGGATTTGATTGAAAACGTGTGAGAAGAGGGGAGGGAGGGGAGAGGAGGAGGGAGGAAAGGGATAGATTTGGGAGGAAGGAGAAGCGGGGTAGGGGGTGAGAGATGGGGAGAGAGATGTGGGGGAGGGGGGATGGGGAAGATGGGGAGGAGGGAGGGAGAGGGAGAGGGGTGGGGGAGAGAGGGGAAAGAGTGGGGAGGGAGAGTGGAGGGGAAGTGGAAGAGTGGGGAGGGAGGAGGAGAGGGGTAGGGGGAGTGATGTACCTGCCTTCTCTCCATACCCCCTGATCCCTTTAGCCAACGCAGCCGTTCCCTACCCGTAGCCCCCACTGGGGGGGGGGGGCGGCATCACACACACAGAGTTGGAAAAGTGTATAAACACCGTTCCCTACCTGTAGCCCCCAGCGGAGACGTGGTCGTCGAAGTCGGGTCCCGGCCGTCTTAAAATAGCGTATGTTGAAGTCGTCGAAGTCGGGTCCGTCGCGGCAACGCGGGGGGGGGGGGGGTGGCGGGCGGCATCACACACACGAAGCATCCCCACACACAGAGCCTTAAAGTGTAATGCCCCAACACAGCCGTTGCCTACCCGCAGCCCCCACGGGAGACGTGGTCCTCGAAGTAGAGCCGTTCCCGAAAGGCCGTTTTAAAATTGCGTCGCTTGAGGTTGTGCTGCGGGCGGCAGCAGCCGTTATGGTCGCTGGCCAGCAGGAGGCGACAAAATGAGTGAGTGGAGTGAGGGGGGGGGGGGGTGAAGGTTTTAATGAAAAAAATGGACATAAACATAACGAAATGTAATGAGGAGTGGATAACTGGAAGGGAAAGTGAAATGTCTACCGAAATGGCTGCTTGTATGGGTGAGAAGCCAGTTTATTTTTGAAAAACTGGGGGGGGGGGGGGGGGGGAGAAGGATTTGATTAAAACACGTGTACTTAAACACGACGAAATGTAATGAGGGGCGGATACTTAGAAAGAAATGTGAAATCTGTACCGAAAATGAAAAGATGTTGGCGATTCTGCTTTCTCCCTTATCCTTAAACTTTGACCCCTTGTTCTGGTCTTCCCAACATCCGGAACAATTTTTTTTGCATCTAGCTCGTCCAACCCATTAAGAATCTTATACGTTTCTATAAGATACCCCCATTAATCTTATAAAATCTAGCGCGTACCAAGGCGGAGTCTATCCAGTCTTTCTTCATATGAAAATCCTGACATTCAGGAATCAGTCTGGTGAACCTTCTCTGTACTCCCTCTATGGCAACGATGTCTTTGAGCATTGGGCATTGTGACATCACACGATGGAACGTT